>NW_026882611.1:0-42725 GCF_032173495.1 Musca vetustissima
CACATTAGCAAAAATTTTTAAAACTTCCCACATATCTCATCTTACACCCCAACAGTGAACCTGACTCCAAATTTCATGATTCTAGCTCTATTGGTTTGCATAAAATTCAAATTGTACCAAATTTAGTACCCATCAATAAAAATTACTGAAACTGGGTAAAAAAATTCCAAAATTACGTACATTCCCAATCCTACACTCCGACGGTAATGTTAATTTAAAATTTCAGGATTCCAGCTCGATTTTTATCTCCAAATTAAATTTGTACCAAATATAGTATCATATAGTACTTTTCGTACACATGAGTACACGCTTCCAAAACCATCTCTTTAAATGGACTCTACATCTCATCCCTAATTCGCATTCCAAATTTCAAGTTTTTAGCTCTATCAATTCACATGGTACGAAATTGTACAAAATTAAGTACATTTTAATACTTTTCGGATATTTATAGTTCGAATTTCCAAAAACCCGTTGATACATATATCCTACACTCAGCGACCACCAATCCAAATTTCTGAGTTCTAGCTCTACCGGTTCGTCAAATACAAATGGTATCACATTTAGTACTTTTTAGTACTTTTCGTACCGTTCTAGTACGAATTTCCAAAAACGCTTGTGTACATCTTCCTAACTTTACATCAGTGACCCACATTCCAAATTTCAGAATTCTAGCTCTTCCCGTTCGCTTAATACAAAGGGTACCATATTTGGTACATTTTAGTACTTTTCGTACCCTTCTAGTTCGAATTTCCAAAAACCCAGCCTGATCTCACGCCTACACACTAACACCAACCCACACTCAAAATTTCAAGCTTCTAGCTTTAGCCGTTTCGTCTGGGCGATGATCTGTCAGTCACTCACTCACTCACTCAATCACTTAACACTAAGCTCTTTTATATATATAGACTAGCGGGACCCGTGGCGCTTCGCTGCCCCTGTTGAAGTTATCAAATTAAAATTTAGATATGGTAAATTAGGAAGCATCCTATATACAGCTGCAATATTTACTAAATTTAATTTAAAATTAGGTAAACCCTTGTATTTTTATATGCTCGCATTAATGTCCATGTTATAGTAGTTGTATAGTAGTTATTAAAAAATTCGCTGTTTTCTGTAATGGTTGCAATTTTTGTTTTCTTGAAACACAATTTTTTCGCAAAGTAACAACAATTCGAAAATCGGTTCAGATTTAGATATAGCTCCCATATATAGTTTCGTCCGATTTTATGTGAATGATGCACCAAACTCCCAATATTTGTCCGATTGGGACAAAGTTGTGAACAGCGTCTACGAAGTTTTGTTAAATCGGGTAAGATTTAGACATAGTTTCCATATATAGCTTCGTTCGAGTTTATGTGAATGATGCACCAAACTCCCAATATTTGTCCGATTGTGACAACATTTTGCACAGACTACTGAATTAGGTGCAGACTGATGTCTGCGAAGTTTTGTTAAAATCGGTTCAGATTTAGACATAGCTCCCATATATAGTTTCGTCCGATTTTTTTGTGAATGATACACCACACTCCCAATATTTGTCCGATTGAGCAAAATTTTGCATAGCGAATGCTATTGAGGAAAGACGATGTGTGATAAGGTTTGTTGAAATCGGTTCAGATTTTGATTTAGGTCTTATATATAATTTCGTTCTATTTTATGTAAATGCCGAAAGGCCTATGTCTGTTTGATTTACACGATTTAAACAAATATTCTATGCAACCGTTGCCCAATTAGGTCCATGTGCTTATATATAGCTCCCATACACAATTTTACTCGATTTCATACAAATGGTACCAAAGAATCAAAGTCTGCCCGTTTGACATACAATTTTTCATTGGTTTAAATACCAATTCAATGGACCTTCAAAGATGCTAAGTCTGTTCTATTTACCAGATATTGTCTATATTTGCATCTCTTGTATGTACCCAAAGTGGTGAAGGGTATCATATAATCGGACCGGTCCGACTTTTGAACGTTCCTTACTGGTTTGAAATAATAGTGGTGTATCTGAATTTACCCCATCCCAGTCTCTGAATTTTCCAGATGATAAAACGATTTATAATTAAAATGTTTTTTTGTTGAAATCCAAATAACACTTTTGTTCTGTTCCCATACTGCAAGAATCTTCTATTTTTTACTACGATAACACTTTTTTCCTTTATGATATCGAAAAAAATTGTAAAAACTCGTAGATTCTTGCAGTACGGGAACAGACCATTTGTTTGATTTTGTTCATGGTATAATAATAAAAGGTAACAGCAAGTGTTGTTGTACAAAAAACGATACAACAACCACATGGAAATTTGTTGTTGTAAGTTCTACTAGTGTCAACTCATTTGACAGAAAAATGTAAACAAACAAACAAATTATCATCAATTTATTTTTATTTTGAAAATGAAATATTTTCGAATCCTCAAAATAAAAATTGAAAAACATGAATGAAAATCTATCAAATTTATATTTCTATCGCTTCCACATCTTTCCTATAATTGAGCCATTGCCATATATATGTAACACATATGAAAATAGCGAGTTATTCCTTCAAGAAAGATTTGCTTTCTGAAACTTTCCCAGCAGGCAGATTGAGTAAATTGAATGCGGGAGCACATTTAATAATGAACAATTTCAAATTGTATCCGTTCCCAATTTTCCTGTTGGGTGATTCTTAAAAACATAATTTGTCAAATTCATATTGACACTAGTATTACGTTGGAATCATATCAGCTGGGATTTGCTGTTACCTTTTATAATTGTACCATGGATTTTGTTCAAAATAAACATGTTTTCACAAACTGACAAAAATGGAAAATTATAATGTCAACCAATTTTTTTCAATTCTACACAATTTTTATTTCAATATACATGCATATGTATGTATGTATTTCAAAATATATCCTCATCGTCCGAAAGTATATCCTCATCGGATGATGAGTATTTGTATCCATGTTACTCAACCATATTTTCAAGCCGCTACGTTAAGATATACCCATAGAAAATGTTCTACATATGTACATTCTTTCAAATGTATGAATACTCCTCAGTTTTTTCCAACCTACATACATACATATGTATGTATGTTAATTCCATGGGATCGTTTGACTTACTATGAACATTTTAATAAAATATGCTTAATGGTTTTTGAGTCCACAAACAATATTTTTTCTATTTTCTACGTATAAATTTAAATGCAACGAGGTGTGTATTTTCCCTTGTCCGCGGTCTGTCGTGTGTATGATGCGTATTTACACTCACACTACACCGCAACAGTTTGAAGTCGGTATCTGTAACCGTA
Organism: Musca vetustissima; assembly: GCF_032173495.1. Classification (NCBI taxonomy): domain Eukaryota; kingdom Metazoa; phylum Arthropoda; class Insecta; order Diptera; family Muscidae; genus Musca; species Musca vetustissima. The sequence continues at coordinate 3,293 of NW_026882611.1, forward strand.
CTTAAGATATACACGATTTACATGTTCATAATTTTTGAGGTATGATTACGTTCGACGCTATAAAACCGCATCCTCGGGAAATCGAGGAAGTTTAAATAGCATATGTTATTCCCAGGTCATGTTATGACGTTCTATGAGTAAAATCTTTTCAGCATTTTTAGAGCCTACAAACAAAATATTTTCAATTTTCAATATGCTGATTTTTAAAATGCAGTAAAAAGTGCATTTTCCGTTGATCATATCATGCTCATTTTTGTATGGATGGTGTAACTCCGCATCCACGCGGAATTTTAAAAGTTTATATAGCCTATGTTACTTTCAGGGCATGCCCCGACATACAGTGTAAATCTCATTAAGATCTGTTCACGGTTTCGCGTCTATCGGTAACATACAAACAAACACACTCAACGAAACTTTACACACTAACTTTGGGTCTTTGGTGCACCATTTACTTAAAATCCGACGAAAGTGTATATGGGAGCTATATCTAAATCTGAACCGATTTTTTTAATCGACTATTTTTGACCAAATCGATTGGATTTATGCTAGTTGATACGATACCCATATACTCAATGAGAAACGTGTCAAAATTTGGAAGCAATTTTATTATTAGTTTTTGAGTTATCGGCTATATGTTTAAGAATTCTTAAGATTTTCAATTAAAATTTTAGATGGACATTTTTGAATTATTGTAGGTCTGAATAAAATCAAAAACCAATATTAATTTTTTGAAACCGAGAACAGGAGGGTTCCCTTAAAATCGGAAGAACCTATATCTATATCCACATCTGAACTAATTTTACCCATCTTCAATAGGGTTTGTTCATACGCCAAATAAATGAGCTGTGCAAAATTTCATTCAATATGGATCATAAATTCGACCTGTACTTTGTTTGACATTTAACATACACAGACGGTCGGACATGCATAAATCGATTCAGAAAATTATTCTATGCATATTCTCAAAAGGAACCATTTTTCTATCTCATTTCCTTTTGCCGGTGTGGTGAAGGGTATAAAAATGTTTCAGGGTGTTGTTTGGGTATTGTTTGTATACCTTAAAGACATAAAACCATAAAAAAGTTCTTAAAAATTCCAAAGTGGTACATTGTTGTGTTGTTATGATATTGTAATAACAGATGTTAAACCGCTCCAGCCATATATTGTAAACAGGAGTATAATTTCGATTCTTGATATAGATATATTTTTCGAATAATAATTTTTCCAAGACTTCAAGTTTTTACAGTTTTCCATCTTTGTGTACCCTTAATAGTGTTGGGAGCTTTTCTTACTGTTTTTTATTGATCATATTTGTTTGTCATATAAAGCTTACAATGTAAGTAACTCATGAATTTAAGAAACTTGTATTTCTTCTATTGAATGTAATTTGACCCAGAAAACATATGAGGCAACACAGTTACAGCAACATAGATGTTGCAGGCCTCATAGAATTTAACATAACGTCTAGCCACATTTGTTAATACTGACACATTTATGGCATCAGTGTGACAAGTGTAGTAGACGAAACTCACCAAAAATTTATTTATTCAATGACGAAGCGTCAGACGTTTTAGCATCATCGTCATCAACAACAATAACAAATACCATATGACGAACAGTTTTCTTGGATTTGTTTTTCACTTTTAATGTCACGAACCATTGTTATATTTTCAATTCACATATGGACACATTTACAAACAACGTAGATTGTCATGCTGTGTCTACGTGATTCCAAATGTCAATGCCGTATTTATTTGTTCGTTATTCATTAGAAATTTGTTTTTGAATAGTTGATATTAGTACGATTATCCCACTTGAACATTAGGATTTGAAATTAATTTGAAAGCGTTTTACATGGTTTAACTAGGGATTTCTAGAAACCCCCAGCCCATCGTTGGCATTCGCATTATTCCCTAAGCAACTACATTCTATTAATATCTTCACAATTCATTTTATAGGGAAAGCCACTTGATCATATTAGTTCAGTTGATCTATGTTTGATAGTTAAAAAGATGCGACTTTAAACATACGATAACTTTCTTTAAAGAATATTTTAAAAATAAATATGTTATAGAAATGTCATTGATTGCAATTGTAAATTTAAATATACATTAGTCGTATTGGTTTTCAGAAAATTTGGAGTCGATTTATACATGTCCGTCCTTCCGTCCGTTGTTCGTCTGTCTGGCTGGCTAGCTGGTTCGCACGATAACTTTCGAAGAAAATAATCGATTTCATCCAAACTTTGTACATCTTAATATTTCTTCCAAATTTAGTTTACGTTCGATTATGGGGAATATCAATCCTCTCCTTCTGTTACTTCCCACAAAAAATTGTTAAAATTGTGCAAAAAAAAATTATTTTATAATAACATGCAAACGAACTATCTGATTTTAACAAAACTTTGTACAACCTATTATCTTTAGTCCACTCCTTCTAGTACCTACCCCAGAGAGGGTCAACATTTTCAATATTTATAAATCTAATATCAGGCGAATGGAATGTCGGATTTGCACCAAACTTTGCACAACCTTTTACCAAGCCTAGATCAAGTTTAAAGATGGGCCCATTGGTCCACTCCTTCTGATACCTCTTTCACAAAATGGTCAAAATTGTGTTAAAAAATAATTCTATAATAAAATGCAAACGGAGTATCCGATGTTAACGAAAATACCTATTATCCTTGCCAAGCCTAGATCAAGTAAGATGATAGGACCTATTGGTACACTCCTTCTGGTACCTCCCTCACAAAAGGCCAACATTTTCAATATTATATATATACCATTCACCACACTGTGGTAAAATTCCTGTTCCTGAAAATCGGTTCAGCTTTAGATATAGCTCCCATATATATTTTCGTCCGATTTTAGGTAAATTGTGCACCAAAGTCCCTATGTATTTTTCGATTTCCACAAAATTTGGCATAGCATTCTAAATTAAGCATAGAACGATGTGTGTTAAATTTCGTGAAAATCGGTTCAGATTTAGATATAGCTCCCATATATATTTTCGTCCGATTTTAGGTAAATATTGCACACAAGTCCCTATATATCCTTCGATTTGCACGAAATTTGGCATTGGGTTCTAAATTAACAGCCTGTTTTTGTAAAATTCTAAACGAACGAATTCGAGTGACTTACGACCAAACCTTTATTTATGTTTATAAATGTTTTCTGATTTTTATTTATTTTTCAAAACTAAGGAGTTTGGTCGTAAGTCACTCGAATTCGTTCGTTTGGAATTTTACAAAAACAGGCTGTAAGTCTAGAACGACTTTACTACTTTTCTTACTGGTTTTTAGTACGGAAATGTGATATATAATGAGAATCCAAAATACAAAATTTCGTCCAAGTTGGTTGGAAAATGTGTCCAAAATACCGAATACAAGGCCTGCACCAAAACGGGGTGTATGGGGGCAATGCCAAACATCCTAGGAGTAATAGGGTACTAGTAAAGTCTGTGCAAAATTTCGGATCTTTACACTAAATATTGTGATCTCTATTTTGATCCATGATATTATAAAACGTACGAACTTTTGTAAATCGATTCCAAATGGTTTAAAAATAATTTTATCAGCAGTAAGTCGAATAATTTGCACGTTTATCACAATTTTATAATTCACTCAATTTGACCTTCAAACATAAAAAAACAATTAAAAATAAAGGTCGTTTACATGAATGCTCTTATCACTTTGCAAATTCCGAATGAGAATGATTTCGACGATTTCTAGAGAAGAATCCATAACTAAAATGTTTAAAGAAATTTTAAGGAAAAAGTAAATGTACAAAAAATGGAAACATTAAGTAGAAGTTTAAAAACACATTTCTTGGCCATTTTGCTTTGGGTCGTGTTCAAACAATTTATATAATGCCCTGTCAATCTATTTAAGGACCGATGTGAATTCCTAATGACATGACAAATACTACAGACATTTTTATGCGGCAGCGACAATTCTCCATTCATTTAAAAGCCATAATTTCCAAATATTGAGATTAAGTTAAGAAGGACAAGAAAGCAATTTATAGTTTCAAAAGTTGTTTGTTCGAATTGTTTGATTTCTATGTAAACAAAGGACAATAGCCAATAAAGTCAATAACCGTTTAATAGTAAACAATGAAGGTGTATTGATACACACAACTTCTCTGCAACAACTTTCCATCCAATTACAGAGATATTATACAAATTACATTCAGTTAACGAATTTAATAACGGTAAATGGTGTTCGGGTCCATACAGAGAGGTTCATGCGTACCATTGACATAGACATATTAACCAGCTTAAATAAACCCATTCATATTTCATTCTGAAATCTATACAAATTTCTATGTAAATTTAGTGCACTATTTCATGAAATCAGGCGAAAATATATATAGGATATAAATTTGAACCGAATTGAACGAAGCTTCATTGTACACTCAATTAACACATTTTATTAAAGGCTCAATTGAAAATGCTATGCACAATTTCGTATCAATCGGACAAACCGTGGTAGTTTCATGCACCATTTACTTAAAATCGGACTCAATTACCCGCCCCTGCCTACCGACTGAGTCACCTCCTCATGAGGCAAGAATCACGTATACTCCATAGTCTGGGCTATGAAGGGATGTAAGGGTAGGGAACTACCGTCTACAATATGACTCGTTTATTTTAAAAGTGGGTTAACTCCGTTTTATATTCTGATACAAATCAAGGCTTTCTAGAATTTTTATCAAAACATATTACGTTATATATTCTGTCATATTAAAGGGCACCTTTAAATATCTCAATAAAAGAAAAAGCGGTCTTAAACAACATTCAAAATAAACGACTTATATATGAACATGTCTTTCCCATGGTGCCTTTGAGAATATGCAGGGAATCAGAATAGAGTATTTATATGAGCATATTTTAAATAATATTATATACTCTTACTTTTACTGCTTACTTGTTTTCTGCTTTCAATGAAACTTTTCATAAACTGGTCAAGTTCTCACGTTCTATGCCGCTAACGTGTTTGTTGATGTGTGATGGTAATTTATACTGTTCATGAAGTCATTAATCTTCGTAGCAGTGATGTTTTACAAAATTAAAAATTAATTCATTTTTAAGTGAATGTTATCATATATCACGCTTGATGCTATCACTTTGAAGTGGAAAACATTTTCCACGATTCTGGTAAATTTTTACAGCTTTACCAAAATCATTGAAACAATTTTATTTTGTTTTTAAAAAGTAAGTGGACATAGACCGCAATCGAAACATGAAAGAAATGCTAAAAAACTTACATATACCGAAATTTTTTTAAAAAGATATATACTTGGACAGTAGCTTTATAAGGGAGATAATGTCCTCTATGTAAAAATCCTGTCAGAGAAATATGCCTCATTATATCTCAAAACTAACCTACAATAGCCGCAAAAATATAGGAAGTTTTCTTCTTGATTAATCTTAGAGTTAGCAAGAATACAAATTATCACGGTATAACTAAAAACCTTATTGGCACTTTTGGATTCCTAATATACTTGCCAAGAGCATTCATGCCCACACGGAATTGTTCTGTAATTACGAAGTTTTACATTTTAGGTGACTATATAATTTATATATGTGCAAACGTTCTTACTTCATTTTACTTCGCTTTGTACATTTGGAAGACTGAGTTTAATAGAATTTAATAAAAAAATGTTGTGTTCAAAATTTTGCGGAAACCAAAATATAGTTAGAACACAAACAATCGATTGTCGCCGTTTTTATTTGCCGTCAATAAATTCTTCACTTTTTTTCTAAATTCATATAACATTGCTAACAGTTTTACACTGCAAATAACACAGGGCATAGTGCCAAATTTGATGTTCACAATAACGCCATTGTCTGTTGAATATTTACACAACCTATCTATTCTGCTTAACCACATGCATTATAGTAATGAAAAAGCATAAGCATGAAACATATATAAGAGTGTACCCATTGGATGTTGTATTTAACTGGGACAAAGCCACAATGGGTTGTATTGAATTGCATTTGTTTTGCTACAGCAGATATCATGATATCACAATTCTGGCAACATGACAAATACATTTGGTTTTCGTTCTTTAATATACGCCAAAGTTTAAAACTAGTTTTGTTATATGTTTACATACTTACGCATTTTTTGTTACACGACTTGGTAGCTATTGTGAAATAAATACTAAACGTAAATATAAAATTTTTCTTTCATTCAGTTATCATGTCAACAATCTGTAGTCAATGTCAGAATATGAACTGTTTTTATTATATGAAACAAATAAATATTAAATATTTCATATAACACCCTACACTACCTTCAAAATATGCAGGAGTAGCTCTTCTGATTTGCATAAACTAGAGATATTTTAAATTAAAAGTTGATAATTTATCAAACCGAGTATTTTAAGACCCCAAAAGTGGCCATATGCCAAGTTTTTACGTTATGTCGTAATGATGTTTTTGCTGGTAACGTTAAAATTCACGATGAAAAATCTTTAAGTCTTCGTGTTTACGTCAATGTAAATAAAAAATGAAAATAGGGAAACCAATAAGTAAAAAAACACAATAGTTTTTTTGTTGTTGTTATATAGGTATTTGACAATTAGTCCAATACCGAATTATTTATTAAATAAAAATTAAAGGGTAACAATTTTACCTTACACGAAAATTATCGTTAAAGGATGTAATATTACAGAGTGGGCAGATTTTAACAATAATATTGGTCACAATGGGTTAACCTTTTTATGTTTAATGTCTTAAACATTTGGCGCCCATCTTTCAACATCGGGATGTTGAAACCGAAAAGATACATTTATAATATAGGTATCATCATCTTCTATCTATCTATATATATAAAAATGAATTGCTGTTCGTTAGTCTCGCTAAAACTCGAGAACGGCTGAACGGATTTTTCTTATCTTAGTCTTGAAATGTTCGTTGAGCTTCAGGGAAGGTTTAAAAGGTTTTAAAAGATCGAATAAATGCAGGGAAATCTCTAAAAATCTGACTATTATATTTCCCATACAAATGTTTTCTAAAAAAATGTAGATTCATACATTCAATTTGCTTTTTTTGTCAGAATTTTTTTTTTAAGTTTGATAAATTTTAGGTTTTGTCACAAATTAAGTTTCTGAAAGGATTTAGTTTCGATTACCGATACGTGGGCGAGAACATTCTTTACTTTTATGATCCTTTGAGATAGTGACCTGTGGTAGTTACACTATTGTTCGGCATCTTAACGTCATTAATTAATAACGTTAAGATGCCGAGGAGAAGACGACCTGACTTAGGTCGTCCATAGAATGCAAGTACATTTTGGAACTAATGCAAGGATGGAAAATCAGAAGAGATTCTGAATCGAGTTCGTGTCCATTCAGGGTATCATGATTCTATGATCCATGCCCTTAATTAATATGTTTGAAACTAATAATAATAGGAACATGTTGTTCCTTAATGTACCTGAAATGTTGCTATGCCACGGGAAATATCAAATCAGGCGGTTATATGCCTAATCGTTGTTCAATATCTTTGAACTTATAAACACCTCGCATATATCCGACACCAAAAATGTTTATCACAGTGTAATATACGAGATATGTTCTTTGGAAAAATCTATTATAAAGCTCAGCTGGAAAGAGAACAATAAACAAAAAATCAGCTATTTTATAAAAATTAGCGATGACGTATCGACTTGAAGGTTATACGAAAAACTCCGTCAGATGTTACCCATTCGTATTGAACATGCTAACTACCGATAACACTCAGGTTGGAAAACGGGTGTAAGAAATTCAACATACCGAAAATTGAACTGGAAATAATTATGGCGTTTTTTAACGTTAAGCTGTAGTGCAAAATTCCTGGAATGATGTTTTTTATTCACAGGAATTCGTTATGCCTAATTAAATGGGGTATTATGCTATATAGATGTTATATCAAAACTCGGACCTAAGTAGATACTTTGTCGCAAAAATGTGTCTCCCCCCAATATCCCGGAATGAACTATTTTCACTACAACAATGGGAATGGAGACATATTAATTTTTGGTAGGAAGATTTTACACAACATGTGAAATTATGGGGGATTATATGGGTGCAACCCGCAAACTTGGACCAATATTGATAATTCTTTGTAAGGAGATTTTGGACTCACCAAATAAAACAACTAATTACAGATGATTAGGTTGAAAAACGTGCCCAAATCCCCAGAGCATTCTATAATAAGGAGTTTCATTATATGGAACTTTTCGGAAGCTTGGGTAAATTTTGTTAGGAACATTTTCTACTCAATGATCATCCAAAATGTAAAATTACAGCCAAATACCGAATATTAAGGGGTTATCTGGATAATTGATAATTTTATGAGATTTTCTGTTCAATAAGTATCCCCTATATTCAACTAAAAGCAATTTTGTTGAAAACCGTGCCCAAGATCTTCAAAATACCGAATGTTTAGGGCTACCATTATATGGGTGGTACACCGAAACATGAGCCAATATTGATAATATTTGGTACGAACACGATACCAATAATAATATTAATATTGGGCTATCGTTATGTGAATTATACATCAACAATATTGCTATGCAAGACAACGTTTGAGGGGCCGGCAATGTTGAATGTTGAAATGTTCGTGGAGATCCAGGGAAGGTTTTAAAGGTGAGAAAAAGTCAAAAACCGCGAAAAACAACCAATTACAGCTGATTAGGTTAAAAAATGTGTCCAAATCCCCAAAGGATCGTATAATGTGGAGCGCCATTTTCTACTCGATGATCATCCAAAATATAAAGCCACATACCAAATATGCGTGAGCCAATATTGATAATTTTAAGTAGAAAGATTTTTTGCTCAAGAACTATCCCTTATATTAAATTAAAAGCAGTGCTGTTGAAAACCATGCCCAAGATATTCAAAATGTTTACGGCTACCATTATATATGCAGTAACCCGAAACATATGCCAATATTGATATTATTTGGTACGGACACTTTCTGCTCAATTACAATCAATTCTGTTGAAAAAATCGTTACAATTTCTCATATAGAAGGTACCGTTATGTGGGGATACCCTACATAGTGAACTAATATTGAACATTTTCAATACCAAATATCGTAGGAGTAGTAGCAATGTATGTGCAAATTTCAGAGCACTATCTTAAATCGTGGAGTGTAGCTTAATATTGGGCTATCTTGAATTATATTTGTGAATTATACATCAACAATAATGCTATGCAAGATAACATTTGCCGGGCCCGCTAGTACATGTATATAAAAATGATTTGCTGTTCGTTAGTATCGCTAAAACTCGAGAACGGCTGAACGGATTTTTCTTATCTTAGTTTTCAAATGTTCGTGGAGCTCCAGGGAAGGTTTAAAAGGTGAGAAAAAATCGAAAACCGCGAAAGATTTGCAAAAAATTATTATGACGCATATTTGCATTTCCACGAATTTTTATTCGAGCTATTTTGATTGCACCACGTCGTAGTTGCTATTTTGAGATATTTTGGGGTAAAATTGTTGGTGGATCTTTCCTCAAAGCTTTCATTTATTAAACATTATTAAACATTTTCAAAATATTTTATTATTTAAATTGTATTGACATTGTATTGAAACATTTTCTGGGAGAATACAAAAAAAATTGAGAAGTATATCATTGAATGTACATGCTATCATTGTATGTATGTACATGTTTTCCATTAAATTCTCGTACATTTTGGGACTAATGCAAGGATGGAAAATCATATATATATGGGCAATATTGCCAATTTTTTAACATAGCTGAAGCGGAGGTTCACATCTTTATAACTCGGGAACTACTTAAGTATATGAAAAAAAGTGGATAGTTTTGGGTTAATTGATCTGTCGTTGCAAACTGCTCATGATATTGACCTCCAAACTTTATTTTAGTGGAAGCTGTGTCTACTTTAATGTAAAAAAATGTGTAAAAACAGGTTGAGGCGAAACAGTTTTTTTATGTTCTCTATCGATTTGTGACTAAGCCACTCATTGCACGGCCTTCGTGTCAAAATAAAACTAGAAGCCAACAAAATGGGGACTACGCCCCTTATGTATCATTTTTCAAAATTTTAACTGCATCTACCTTTAAATGATGCTGACATTTTGAAGCTCGATTTTGAGTGTTTTTTGAATTTTAGTTCTAGCATTAATACGCGAACAGGAATTTCTAAAAATCGATTATACGATTATTGTAGTCGCGAATCTGCGTAATTTGATATGTATTTTGTGTATGTAGCATGCACAGCTTCAGAGTAATACTCATCCGAAGGTGCGAATTTTGTGCGATCAAATTTCTAAAAAACCTATTTTTCGGGCCAAATTTTTAGATCTGTCAACTGAATGATATGGGTACCCGCGATCAATAAGGTTTTTTCCGTTTCGGATGATATAAAATCTTCTTCGTGAAAATACATCTACTAGAACGGCGGGAACTGGCCTTCCAAAAACACGAAATTTGGCAAAAAATGTTTTTGAAAATATCGCGGATTTATTTGCGTTTTCTGTGTATCATTTCCGCTTCAATAAATGACCTCATACGGATTTTGATCTTTTTCGAAAAGAGAACTTTAAAAACTTCAGCCGAAAGAGAGATGTACGCAATTTATCTCAAAAATAGATTGTGATGGCACATCCATGGTTCTTAATGGACCACATTGAAATCGGTATAGATCGATGTATTTTTATAGGGTGCACACCGAAATCGGATGCGCGTTAATGACATATGGAGTTTTCGGAAATTATTCGCGTTTTACGGTTTTTTGGGTACTTCAATGTAACGTGCGGCACATCTTAGCCGTCAAATGAAATTTCGCAAAATATATATGGATTGGAAGATAAACTTCAGTACTTCCTGAAAACCGCATGCGCATCAAATGATTTTGAGAATTACGCGATGTAGACGCAATTTATCTCAAAAATAGTGTGAGCTGGCACATCCATGGTTCTTAATGGACCACATTGAAATCGGTATAGATCGATGAATTTTTTTTGGGTGCACACTGAAATCGGATGCGCGTTAATGACATATGGAGTTTTCGGAAATTATTTGCGTTTTACGGTTTTTTGGGTACTTCAATGTAACGTGCGGCACATCTTAGCCGTCAAATGAAATTTTGCAATATATATATGGATTGGAAGATAAACTTCAGTACTTCCTGGAAACCGCATGCGCATCAAATGATTTTGAGAATTACGCGACTTAGACGCAATTTAAAATGTATATTTCATAATATTATTTTATTTTAAGATTTATTCCTATTTAAAGAACCCTAAGATTTATCGGAAGGGTCTTGATATAATCCGCAAGGCGTATACTTATACACAAAAAGTGATTATTATTATATATGTCAATTTTTCAGCGAATTTCGAGTAAAATAGCAGAATAACCCCAACATTTTTTTCTGAAATTTCTTGTATACAATTAAAAAAATAAATGTGATGACATTATTTTTTCGAACCAAAAACCAATAATTTTCCTCAATATCTTGTTTTGTTGTCGCTGTGATTTACAAACAGCTACACGGACTTGTGTGATTTTAATATCATTTGATTCACCATGGTGTTTAGATTATGTAGATATTTTTAAATTAATTTTTAGGTGTGTGTATGTCATTAATATAATGAAAATATTTACGTAATCTCCTATATTTTCATTATTTTTCTCATATTTCGCGAAGATGTGCAACTTTTTCGCGATTTTTATAATATATTCATATTCTTATTTTACGGAGGAAGGTATATATCAACGTTTTTGGTCAATATAATAAACGGCGTAATTTTAAGATTTTTTTCTTATGCCCAAATTTAAAACCTCGATAATTTTTGCGCGCATCAACCAAAAATTTGATTGCGAACGGTTTCGGAGTCAGAACATTTTTCTCTATATATGTACCAAAAATCATTGATGTGCCACAAAAACAAAAAAGCTGATTTTTTGAAAATGGAATATTAAAAAATTGGCAATATTGCCCATATATATATATATATATAAATGAATTGCTGTTCGTTAGTCGCGCTAAAACTCGAGAACGGCTGAACGGATTTTTCTTATAATAGTCTTGAAATGTTCGTGGAGCTCCAGGGAAGGTTTAAAAGGTGAAATTTGAAAATAGCGAAAAATTTGCAAAAAATATTTTGAAACATATTTGCATTTCCACGAATTTATTATCGAGCTATTTTTATTGCACCAGGTCGTAGTTGTTATTTTGAGTATTTTGGGCGAACATTGGTAGCGTATCATTCCTTTAAGCTTTCATTTGTCAATTATTTAAAATTTTGAAAATATTTTTTTTTCAATTGGATTGGCATTGTATTGAATTTTTTTGTAAGAATTTTAAAAATAATTCAGAAGTATCATTGAATAGAATGTATCATTCCATAGAATGCCGTACATTTGGGACAAATGAAAATCAGAAGAAGCCGAATGATTAAAATAATAATAATATCAGAAGACATGCCGAATGGCACCATTATATGGCAGGGACCGTAACGGTTATAACTTATATCAAATCAGGTAAAAAATAACTGTTATTATGTGACCTAAATAAAAAAAAATCCACTTTAATTATTTATTTTTTAACGGAAAAAATAAACGTTGATTTTTAACTGTTAAAAATGATTTTTATTTTTTCCGTCAAAAATAAAAGGGATTTTATTTTTTTCAAAAATAAAAGTCTTTTTGGGACTTTTATTTTTTCCGTCAAAAATAACAGTCTTTTTGGGACTTTTATTTTTTCCGTCAAAAATAAAAGTCTTTTTGGGACTTTTATTTTTTCCGTCAATAATAAAAGTCTTTTTGTGATTTTTATTTTTTCCGTCAGAAAATAAAAGTCTTTTTACGTAAATAAACATATAGAGTTTGGTACCAGTTATATAACCTTTGACCTAATAGTCAGGGGAATGATTCTTTAATTTATATTCATGATTTGGTACACTAGACTATTTTTTAAAAATTTATAACAAATATTTTTTACCTTTGATCTTGATTACTTATGTGTACACTTATTGTAATAAGGACAGAGATTTATAAATTGTAATTTTATAACTGATTACAAGTTGTATAAACTTCTTTACATAAAAAGAGTTTTATTTCCTGACGGAAAAAATAAAAATCCCAAAAAACTTTTATTTTCTGACGGAAAAAATAAAAATCCCAAAAAGACTTTTATTTTTGACGGAAAAAATAAAAGTCCCAAAAAGACTGTTATTTTTGACGGAAAAAATAAAAGTCCCAAAAAGACTTTTAATTTTGACGGAAAAAATAAAAATCGCAAAAAGACTTTTATTTTTGACGGAAAAAATAAAAATCATTTTTAACAGTTAAAAATCAACGTTTATTTTTTCCGTTAAAAAATATCCTTAACATGGGAACTGAGAGTGTTTTCTCAAGATCACTCAATATCCTTAATGGGCTCCTCAGTACGAATCTATTGGTATATGACACTATTGGTGTCCCACCTAACATGAAGATTTTTTTGTTCGCATTTTAAAAAATACCAAACAATGGGGGATACCATTATATGGGGCTACACGGAAAATTTTACCAATATTGCTAATTTTTGGTAAAGAGGTTTTGATCATCCAAAATAAAACATTACAACCACTATGGTGGAAACACCAAAATGCCGAATATTTTGAGTACCGTTATATGGAGCTACCTCAAAGAGTGGGCCAATATAGATAAAAATTGTTCGTTTGTTTGTATGTTACCGATAGACGCCAAAACCGCTGAACAGATCTTAATGAGATTTACACTGTATGTCGGGGCATGCCCTGAAAGTAACATAGGCTATATAAACTTTTAAAATTCGGCGTGAATGCGGAGTTATAGCATCAAGAGTAAACATACCTCAAAATCCCTGAACATGTAGTATGCGTATATCTTGGAAACGGTTACAGGTACGGGCTTCAAAATGTGTCTGAACAACGTAGGTGTAAATGCACATTATCCATACAAAAATTAGCGCGGTACATTAGGGAGAATGCAATCCCCATTGCGTTTAAATAATCTACATATTGAGAATAAAAAAAGTTTTGTTTGAAAAGTCATAAAACGCTGAAGAGATTTTACTGAGATTTTTACAGCACCTGATGCTAAAATTCCGCGTGGATGTCGAGTGATACCATCAAAAGTATTCCCAACTCTGAAATAACATAGACATTCACTTCAGATTCTCACTTCAAAATTTGTCTGATTAAATTGGATACAGGTACGCAATATCCCTACAAAATTGGCGTGAAACAATGGGGAGAACTTACACCCAATTGCATTTAATTCACCTATATATAGAAAAAAGAAACGCTTTTGGTTGTAGACACAAAAATCGCTGAATTGACTTAGCAGAAATTTTCACAGTCTGTCACATCAGCCATTATCTTTACATATTTGAATTAAATTTGTGTAAAATGAAAATTATTGTCATTTTACATTTTGTCATTTTGAAAAAAAAAACATTTCAGTTAAGGAACATTCTTTTTTTGGAATTTTAATAATTCTACAACCATTAGGGAAAATAAATATGAATTCAATAAAAGTATGAATCAGCAATAATTGGGAGATATCTAGCAGCGAAATACTGATGTCGGATTAAAAGTTATAAAAATCTGAAATCTGTGGTGGGTTATCATCATAGCTTAACTGAAAACAAAATGTATCCATTAGTTATTTTCCACAACTTAAGTTCCACATTACTTAAGTTCCATTACTTAAGTTCCACAAGTTCTATCTTCGATCTTTATCTTGGTTTTCTTAAAAGTACTAAGGTCTGTACAGTTAAGACCAAGATTAAATCTAGGTTCGGTAAAAATATTATAATGTGATAATGCATTCTTTTGAAAACCTTAACAGGAATTATACAGCAGGGATCTAAGCGATATCAATCGGAGCGAGGAAGGGATCCCAGCCATATATTGGGGAATCAGATGAGAATACAAACATAACGGTTGGTGGAAATGGGAATAAATTATTGTATTGGTCTTTTAACGATTAATGAAAAACATGTGAATATTGGAGAAAATATTTTAGTGTATAATCCTATTGCGATAAGTTAAGCCAATTTGTTTTTAATATCACCACTGTTAATCAATGATTATTTAAAACTGTATTTCTAATCTATTGAATCGAATAACTTACACATTAACCAGCTGCTACGATGTAATTACTGATATTACACTACGAATTATCTATAACCGAACAGTAATCTTCGAATTTGGCTACTGTAATACCTATCAATAAGTGGTAGCTTTTAAAGTGCATGCAAATAGTTTCCTACGCGAACTTTCCCATGTTAATCACTTTAGTAGGGGCAGCGAAGCGCCACGGGTCCAGCTAGTATCTTATAAGAAGTATAAATGTATGTTGGATGGTGTAAAAACAAACCCAAAATTCCGAAAATTAGACATAAACAATATTGCTAGGCAAGACAACGTTTGCCGGGCCCGCTAGTAATAACAATAATAATAATAATAGAAACATGTTGTTCCTTAAAGTACCTGAAATGCTGATACTCCTCGGGAAATATAAAATCAGGTGGTTATATGCCTAATCGTTTTTCAACATCTTTGAACTTATAAACAGAACACTTCGCATCTCGATACCAAAAATATGTATTACAGAGAATACTAATATATGAGATATTTTCTTTCCAAAATCTATGATTAAACTCAGATGTAAAGAGAACAACTAAAAAACCAACAATATTTGAAAAATAGCATAATATCTAATTTGAAGGTTATAACAAAACTTCCGTCCGGTGTTACCTATTCGTATTGAACATATTTACAATTTTAAGTAGGATTCATGCTACCAAATAAAACAACTAATTACAGCTGATTATGTTGAAAAACGTGCCCAAATCCCCAAAAATGTGGAGTGCCATTATATGGAGGCTTTTTGGAAGCTTGCGCAAATTTTTTAGGAACATTTTCTACTATTTCTATCCAAAATATAAAATTACGGCCAAACACCGAATATTAAGGGATTACCCGGATACTTGGGCCTATATTGATAATTTTAAGAGATATTTTCTGCTCAATAAGTATCCCCTATGTTAAATTAAAACCAATTTTGTTGGAAACCGTGGCCAAGATCTTCAAAATACTGAATGTTTAATATTTGGTACGGACACTATCTGCTCAATTACAACTAATTCTGTTGATTCCATCGTCCAAATTTCTCATATTGCGAGGTACCGTTATATGGGTGCTACCCTAAATAGTGAACTAATATTGAACATTTTCAATACCAAATATCCTAGGAGAAGTAGCAATGTATGTGCAAATATCAGAGCACTATCTCAAATCGTGGAGGGTAAAAAAAAGCAAACTTAATATTGGACTATCGTTATGTGAATTATACATCAGCAATATTGCTGTGCAAAACAACGTTTGCCGGGCCCGCTAGTATAATGTATTTATAATTCATTATTATTATACCCTTCACACAGTGTGGTGAAGGGGTACAGGGTATTATGTCTTTGTGCATATGTTTGTAACAGGCAAAAGGAATCGAGATAGACACATGGTTCCTTTTGAGAATATGCATAGAATCACTTTCTGAGTCGATTTATGCATGTCCGTCCGTCCGTCCGTCTGTTGATGTTAAATTGTAAACAAAGTACATGTCGCATTTATAATCCGATTTGGCTGAAATTTGGCACAGCTCATTTATTTGGCCCAAGGACGAACCCTATTGAAATTGGGAAAAATCGGCTCAGATTTAGATATACCTCCCATATATATTTTTGTCCGATTTACGGACTTTAGTCCCTCAAAATCATTCGATTTGCACGAATTTCGGTACAGCGTACTGAATTAAGTCTAAAATGATGTGTGCCAAGTTTCGAGAAAATCGGTTCAGATTTAGATATAGCTCCCATATATAGTTTCGTCCGATTTAAGGTAAATGGGGCACCAAAGTCCCTCTATATCTTTCGATTTGCATGAAATTTGCACAGAGTACTGAATTAGGTCCAGAATGATGTGTGCCAAGTTTCGAGAAAATCGGTTCAGATTTAGATATAGCTCCCATATATAGTTTCCTCCGATTTAAGGCACCAAAGTCCCTATATATCTTTCGATTTGCATGAAATTTGGCACAGAGTACTGAATGAGGTCCAAAATGATGTGTGCCAAGTTTCGAGAAAATCGGTTCAGATTTAGATATAGCTCCCATATATAGTTTCGTCCGATTTAAGGTAAATGGGACACCAAATTCCCTCTATATCTTTCGATTTGCATGAAATTTGGCACAGAGTACTGAATTAGGTCCAGAATGATGTGTGCCAAGTTTCGAGAAAATCGGTTCAGATTTAGATATAGCTCCCATATATAGTTTAGTTTGCCTGAAATTTGGCACCGAGTACTGAATTAGGTCCAGAATGATGTGTGCCAAGTTTCGAGAAAATCGGTTAAGATTTAGATAGAACTCTTATATATAGTTTTGTCTGATTTTATGTAAATGGTGCACCAAAGTTCCTATATACCTTTGGATTTGCATGAAATTTGGCAGTGTACTGAATTAAGTCTAGAATGATGTGTGCTAAGAAAATCGGTTCAGATTTAGATATAGTTCCCATATATAATTTCGTCCGATTTAATGTAAATGGTTTACCAAAGTCTCTATTTATCTTTCGATTTGCACGAAATTTGGCATTGCGTAATAAATTAATGAATGTATGTTAAGTTTCATGAAAATCGGTCCAGATTTAGATATAGCTCCCATATATATTTTCGTCTGATTTAATGTAAATTGTGTCGTCCGATTTTACAAAAATTGACACAAACCTTTCACAACGTACTGTAGTGAGAATAACCTAGAAGTTGGTTTTTAATGCTTTACCATTGTGAGTCCAATAGGCACACCAATTTGCTCTACGTACGAAGTTACTATAACATAACGTGTGGCAAGTTTAATTCAAATCGGATTAAATTTTGACATATATATATATATATATATGTGTTAAGTTTATAAGCGTATATATATATATACGCTTATAATTGACTTTCATAATTTTGTCCCTGGTCCTTTAAAAATTCGACGTCTTTTAGGTTTCATCTGTTGGATATACCGAAAGTGGTGAAGGGTATCATATAGTCGGCCCCGTCCGACTTTACTGCTTTCCTTACTGGTTTTTTTTTCTTTCTGTATTTAATTTTTTCAATGGTTCTTTAAATCTAAGACGTATGAGCCATTAGGGACCCCGCGGACGATCGGGCCATTAGAGACTACGCGATAAATATAAATTTTTGGCAACGATTGAGCCATTAGGGACCCCGCGATAAATATATATTTTTGGCAACGATTGGGCCATTAGGGACCCCGCGGACGATCGGGCCATCCTTTTAAGTACTGCACAACCCAGATAGTACCCATCCAAATATGGAGTACTGAGTCATCGGTAATCTGGACACGGCTGGTCATACATTTTCAATACAGCTCCGGACCCAATATTAAAGCCACCCATCCAATTTTAAAAAATTGGGAATCCGCTAGAGGGTGGCCAAGATAGGAATCCTTAATTCTCTCCGGTACCGCTTCAGGAGGGGTGTAAAACTGCGCCATGTCACAAACTCGAGCTGTCACTGCGACGGATTGTGCGGAATCGTACGCTGAGTGAATGGTAAACCGGAAAAACGAAATACCATCCACTTTCGAACAGGGCAGTCGAAGGCTATGTAGCCGCTTTAGTGACAGCAGGAGCATCTATCGATTTGGTGGGCGTAGGTACCGCCACCGGAGATCGAGATCACATTAGATTTCTTTGTATTATATGTGATTTCTGTAATTGAACAAACGACTTTACTATTTTCCTTACTGGTTTCTCATCTAATAGATTAACAGGAGATTTGCCATCTAAAATTGATATATTATTGGCTGTCCACTTCCGAAGTTCGAATTTTGCTGAAGAAAGTGCGGAAATGAATTGATTTCTAGAAGCTAAAGCTGTCTCCAAAATGTGCGCAGCGAGAGTTTCGGTGTCTTCTGCGAGTTGCAGTAGCGTTCTAATTGATAAATATGGTGCACAATTTACACCGAAAGTCACCGTTTGTATTTCAAAGTCGGAAACCGGGTTGGAAGGGGAGTCACGGAAAAGTATTCTTTGAAGCGAAGTATGCTTTGGATCGAAGCGAATTTGCCTATAAATTTGTGTAATGCCGGAATTAAACACAAATTTAAATACTCTCCACCGAAGAATAAACAATACTAGATCATGTTGCAAAGTGGGACCTACATAGAGCAAATCGGTCAGACTAAAATGCAAAACAAACGAAATTGTTTCTAAAACAACACAGCTATCAACAGGACTTCCAATTCTCAAGGAACATGATTTACGAGAAGTTCCGGAAACAGTGCAATTTACTCCAGAGATAGTAGCGTTAGTGGAATGCACAGGTAGTTTGAGACGGTTTTGGAGTCGCTCAGATAAGAATGAGGACTTAGATGCTGGATCTACCAGAGCTCTAACTAAATAGGGAACGCCTAAATGAAGTATATTTACCATGGCTGTTCCTAACAAGACAGATCTATTTTGAGCTGTAGCTGACGACGAGGAACACGGCCAGCTGATGTGGATGGTTGTATTTGCTCTTCATTCGAGGGAGGATTTGCGGGCCTGATATTCGTCGAAACTGAATTCACCGGAGCAGAACTATTACAATCGGAATCTACACGGTGTAATAAAGTGTGGTGAGGTTGATTGCATGTCGAACAATGGCGGCTACAATCACACTTTTTTACTCCGTGTCCTTTCCGGAGACAACTCATGCACAAATGGATGCGTTTCACAAATTTATACCTTTCAGAGGACGACAAGCTTTTCAATCGGGAACATTCAAACAATCTATGATTACTAGTGCGACAATGTAAACATACAGTTTTTCTCAACGAAGTAATATCATTATTAGGACGAGGGGCCTGAAAGTGGGCTGAAGAGTCTCCATGAGTGAAATGCTTTAATTGTATGCTTTGTCGCGTCATTACCACGCATATCTTGAAGAAACCTTTATGTTTGAATACGTTCGGTCAAAAACGAATCTAAATCTTTTCACAACGACAAAGAAGACTTACCTTTCACACATGTCCCCATAACGTTTGTGTGATTTTAGGAAGGCGTTGCAAACACAAAAATACTATTATAGGATGCCAATTATCAGTAGAAATGTCATATGTAGACATTGCCGGCAGACATCCATTTATGCCACGTTGTAAAGATTTCAAATTAGAACAAGTTTCACTTTCAATGACGGGCAAAGAAAAATGCAATTTCAACTAACTGTGTACAATACCACGAGGATTATCATAAGTTAAAGGAAACTTATGATTTGAAGATTATGATTATGAAGATTTCCA
The DNA here is from genome assembly GCF_032173495.1 of Musca vetustissima. Classification (NCBI taxonomy): domain Eukaryota; kingdom Metazoa; phylum Arthropoda; class Insecta; order Diptera; family Muscidae; genus Musca; species Musca vetustissima. The sequence continues at coordinate 23,637 of NW_026882611.1, forward strand.
CGCTAGAACAAAACTACGATTATTTAAGATACATTTGGAAACTATTTCACGAGCTTCTCCACTAGTCTTTCGAACCAAATGACACAATCGTTCGATATCACTAAGGCGGGAATTATTAATATAAACGGCTGTAAACAAATCACGAAAAGTGGGCCATGAATGAAAATCACACTCAAAAACGTCAGTATCACATGGCGGAAGCGCAAGATTATGAACGCTTTCATTTGGAATTTGATCTATAACAAAACTCCTAGTGGCGCTTGCCGATGTATCTACCGGAATTCCTACTCCAGGAGAAGCCTGAGTAGATGAGCTTAAATTCACTCTAGAATCTAGGTGACTAGCTACTGAATGCTGCACTAAAGACACAACCGAGCTATCGATAGAGGAATTTAATTGTGTGTCCCGATTCGCTTTAATTTGCCCCATCTTTCGTCTAATAGCGGACAAACACCTTAAGTAAGTCTGATAAGTAAGTTCATACTTACTATCAACCGAATCAATATCCTCTTTTTTGCATCTAAGGAAGACATCAAATACTCTAGGCACTTTCCAAACATATCACATGCCTATGCCCATAACTTTTGAATTTCATCACTACGAAACTCTAAGTCATACTTATCTAATTCATCAGCATTTAGGGCATTATAATGAGCCTCGAACTTAACCACATCATCTGTGGCTTTAATGAATAGATCTAGGGAAGTGATTGGCATATTGAACTATTAAAAAATTCCAAACAAACCACAACAATCACTCTAAATAACACTGTGATACAAAACAAAACAAAAAATGTCAGTGGTTCTAATGTACCAATTCCGTTTAGTTTGAGTCCCTGGACCACGAAAATACCTTTGGTTTTTCTGGGTCACTTCGAAAATTAGTTTTATAACGATAAATGTAGAGAAAAATGTGGTTTCATACATTTTCACTTTGAAATGCGAATAACTTATTATTTTTCTTTCGAAGAGTAGAAAATTTTTCGTTCGCACAGTGTAATTAATTTCAAAATTCACCAAGTAGATTGGAATTCAAATTAATCCTTTTTTCCAAATTTATAACTCACAATAGAGCCAGAAAGTACCAGAAAATCAAAAATAAGTAAATAAAACTATCCCAAAACCAAAAAGCTTTCAAAAGATCTGGTATTTATCTTTAAAAATGTACAAAAGATATCGAAAAAGTAGTAAAATCCAAATAATTTTATGAAAAAATCAAATAAAAGTTAAAAACAAAATTATATAAAAATTGAAAATAATTGTAATGAAATCAAAATTTTATCCGGTTATATCTTTAAATAATAAAAACGCGCAATTTTTAGCATAATAAGTGAAAAAATCCAAATTATTTTTAATAAAGTAAGGAAATTAGTAAAGTCGGATGGGACCGACTTTGGGTATATTAAACAGGACTATTAACATGACATTGGATTAAATAAAATATGCGATATTCATCTAAATGTGAATCTACCTAAATCTATCCATAAACATGTCATTCGTTTGTAACTATGGGACAAAAGTAGGTAAATCGACTTCAAACAAATATAAATAGGCTATGTCTGCATTTCTAGAAAACGCAAATACGTTATTCTATGCTCAATTTTGTACGTTGTGCAAAATTTCATGTCAATCTGACAAACGTGAGGAGTTTGATGCACCATTTACTTAAAATCGGGCGAAAATATATATGGAAGCTATATCCAAATATGAAGCGATTTCAACGACACTTGTCACAGGTTAGGTTACTAATTTCAGTACGTTTCGTTCCTATCAATCGATAATATATAAGGGAACTAAATCTCAAACGATTTTCACGAAACTTGGCACACAACATTCTGGACTAAATTCAGTACGCTATGCCAAATTTCGTGCAAATCGAAAGATATATGTGGACTTTAGTGCACCATTTACATGAAATTGGACGAAACTATATGGGAGCTATATCTAAATCTCGAAACTTGGCAGACATTACTCTAGGCTCAATTCAGTACGTTATGCCAAATTTGGTGCATATCGAAAGATATATAGGGACTATGGTGCACCATTTACATGAAATCGAAAGAAACTATATATGGGAGATATATCTAAATCTGGACCGATTTTCACGAAACTTGGCAGACATCATTCTTGTCTTATACCAAATTCCGTGCAAATCGACAGATATATAGGGTCTTTGGTGCACTATTTACCTTAAATCGGACGAAAATATATATGGGAGCTATATCTAAATCTGAACCGATTTTCCCAATTTCAATAGGATTCGTCCTTGGGCCAAACAAATGAGCTGTGCCAAATTTTATCCAAATCGGATTATTAAGGCGACCTATTTAACACCAACAGACGGACGGATTGACATAAATCGAATCAGAAAGTGATTCTATGCATATTCTCAAAAGGAACTATTGATCTATCTCGTTTCCTTTTGCCTGTTACAAACATATGCACAAAGACATAATACCCTGTTCTAGCATTAAGTGACGGAAAGAGGGCTTCTGAAACTTTAAACACTTTTTTTTATCGAAACAGTTTTTTACGAATGGCGGGCACGATAGCTCAAAAACTAGTAAACCAATCGATTCCAAATTTTGACACGTTTTTCTGGGAGTGTATAGCTCTTTTATGAACTAGGAAAAAGCCAATCGGTGAAGAGCTTCCTTATTTTTTAACATAGTTTGTGGTCAAAAATAGTCGAATATCCCAAAAAAAAAAAAAAAAAAAATCAAATGTCCGCCATTTTGTTTATTTTTGAGCACAGTCAATAATCCTAATTCATACGAGAGGCACTCATGTACTCTTTCTAACACCGTTGGAATTTTCGGATTCCGATGTTCCAGTCATAAGTTATCATGCCCGCCATCAGAAATAAGGATTTTTCTATAATCACCAAAAACAACAACCAAATTTTGGAAATTATTTTTATTTTTTTAAATCTTTAATAATATATGTGTAAAGTTACAAACCATAACATTCATTGGTATTCATTTACCAGTCCAATGAAAATCTTGAAAATTTAAAATCGAGAATGGGGGAGGTCCCCTTAAAACACTCTACGTACCTGTTTTTTGATGAGATGAACAAGTGTAAAATGAAGAGATGGATGGATAGATGGACTGTAATGTTGATTTGTTTTGCTATGTAAATAAGAGCAAACAAATCAATAAGGTAAGGCTCCAACAACACCGACCCTATATCGCGACTCGAAGCGGCTAAATGTTTACGTCAATGTAAATAAAAAATGAAAATAGGAAAACCAATAAGTAAAACACAATAGTTTTTTGGTTGTTATATAGGTATTTCACAATTAGTCCAATACCGAATTATTTATTAAATATGAATTAAAAGGTAACAATTTTACCTTAAAATTCGCCGATCTGCGGATGCTTACGAAAAAGCTGCTGGCGTTCAACGATCCTAAAGAGCGAGTGAGAATAATAAGATGATGAGAGGTTGGAAACGTCATAAGTTTAACAAAAGAGTATCGATAAAATCTGAAATGTAATTATTACAAGGATGTAATATTACGGAAGAATTTACTTATTCTTGAAAGTAATATTCCATTAGAGATGGCTAGATCAATACGATTTTTAAACATTGGAAATAAAGATTGATTTATAATCAAACTTCGACCCCACATAAAGATACTAAGATTTTACCCGTGGTAGCATTGGATTTAGTAGCAGCTGGCATGGTACTAGACAACTTTACAATGTAATTACTTCTAATATATAAGTTTGAATAGTTTTGGTTTCCGACGTCAGTATAATACGTACCGATGTGAAATTCAAAGCGAAATAAAGCAGGCATAATTAAAAGTCATACATTTACAAAAAAAATTCAAAAAGCTATTTTCTTTCCAATTTTTTATTCTTTGTTATAATTTACACTTTTACACATTTATAAGAATATTTATTTACTTAAATTAATTATAAAATATTTATACATTTTGCCACACTATTGTACAGGGTATTATGTCTTTGTGCATATGTTTGTAACGAGGTACACACATGGTTCCTTTTGAGAATGTGCATAGAATCACATTCTGAGTCGATTTATGCATGTCCGTCCATGTCTGTGCGTCAGTCCATGTATTCTTGTAAACGAAGTACAGTTCGCATTAATGATCCGATTTGGATGACATTTGGTACAGCTCACTTATTTGGTCCAAGGACAAACCTATTGATATTGAAAAAAGTCGGTTTAGATTTATGTATAGGTCCCATCAGGGACGTATATGCCGGGCCCACCCCCCCCCCCCCCCCCCCCCCCGCTATATATATTTTGTACTACCTTATTGATTCTAAATGTATATCTGATTGATTCTAAATATATATGGGCAATATTGCCAATTTTTTAACATAGCTGAAGTCGAGATTCACCCCTTTATAACTCGGAAATTACTTATGTATATGAAAACTAGTAAGGAAAGTAGTAAAGTCGGGCTGGGCCCACTATATGATACCCTTCACTCGAAAATTACTTAAGGGAACCCCCCCCCCATTCACGATTTTTTATATATGGTAAATCAATACCAATGCTTGTTAAGGTTTGTAACTTTGCACATATATATTTGAAGATTTAAAGAGGAAGAAAAATAATTTACAAAAAAATTTTGTTGTTGTTTTTTGTGATCAAAGAAAAGTCCTTATTTTTGATGGCGGGCATGATAACTCCTCACTGAAACATCGGAATCCGAAAATTCCAACGGTGTTAGAAAGAGTACATGTCTGGCTCTCGTATGAACTAGGATTATTGACTTCGCCTAAAATTAACAAAATGGCGGACCTTTGAAAAAATATATCGCCGATTTTTTACCAAAAACCAAGTTAAAAAATAAGGAAGATCTTCACCGATTGGCTTTATCCTAGTTCATACGATAGCTATACACTCACAGAGAAACGTGTAAAAATTTGAAATCGATTGGGTTATTAGTTTTTGAGCTATCGTGCCCGCCATTCGCAAAAAAATGTTTAGAGAAAAACGCGTTTAAAGTTTGAGAAGCCCTTCAGCCGTCACTTGATATTGACACAATAAATCGGCTATATCTTCAAGAGTTCTTGAGATTTTTACTTGAAATATTGCAGGGACATTCTTGAATTAGTGTAGATTGGAATTAAGTCAACAAAAATTTTGACCCCGTGAATGGGGGGGTCCCCTTAAGTATATGAAAACCAGTAAGGAAAGTAGTAAAGTCGGGCTGGGCCGACTATATGATACCCTTCACCACCTTGGGTATATTCTACATATGTATGCTAACAATTTCATGTCAATGCTTCTTCCAGGGCAATTGAACGAATTTAAATATGTGACTTTATCTATAAGTGAACCGACTAACATCAATCCGCAACATATACTAAGTTTCACTTCATTTGGGCAGATTTAGAGTTGTTTGTATGGAAGCTATGTCTACATCTGCACCAATTTAAAACCCGTAAGGAAAGTAGTAAAGTCGGACTGGGCCGACTATATGATACCTTTCACCACTTTGGGTATATTCTACATATGTATCCTAACAGAAGTCGCCTTTTCGAAGGAACATTGACTTGAAATTGAACGGATTTAAATTTGTGATCTTTATCTAATGTAAACCGACTAACATCAATCCCTACACATGTTATTCTGCAACCTATGCTAAATTTTGTAAATCGATTTAAAGCAAACATGACACAAGCTATTTGGTATGCTGCACTGTTTAAAATTTAATCTCAATCAGACACCCATTGATTATTTGGTGAATAAATCGAAATTAAATATGGAAGCTATGCTATATCTACATCTGAATAGATTTCAAGGAAACTTGCCAGAGATTAATTTATGCCAACTTCAGTACGTTGTGCCAATCAACCTAGCTATGGATCTTTAGTGTGCCATTTACTTAAAATCGGACGAAAATATATATAGGAGGTATATGTCAATCTTAACTGATTTTCAAAAAAAAAATTACCACACAAAATTCTAGACTTAATTCATTACGCTATACCAAATTTCGTGCAAATCGTTATATATACAGGGACTTTGGTGCACCATTTACATTAAATCGGACGAAAATATATATGGGAGCTATATCTAAATGTGAACCGATTTTCACGAAACTTAGCACACTTCATTCTAGACTTAATTCAGTACGCTTTACCCAAATTTGTGAAAATCGAAAGATATACTAGGACTTTTGTGCACCATTTACATTAAATCGGACGAATATATATATATATAGGAGCTATATCTAAATCTGAATCGATTTTCAGGAAACTTCTAGATCATTATAATTCTAGACTTTATTCAGAATCTTTGCCCAAATTCGTGAAAATCGAAAGATATATTAGGGCTTTGGTGCTCCATTGACATAAAATCGGACGAAAAAATGTATGGGAGCTATATATAAAACTGAACCACTTTTGACGAAACTTAGCACACATCATTCTAGACTAAATGCAGTATGCTTTGCCAAAATTCGTGTAAATCAAAAATGTATATATCTAAATCTAAACCGATTTTCACGAAATTTAGCACACATCATTCCACACTTAATTCATTACACTATACCAAATCGGACGAAAATATATATAGGAGCTATATCCAAATCTGAACCGATTTTCACGAAACTTCTAGATCATCATCATTCTAGACTTAATTCAGTACGCTTTGCCACAATACTTGTAAATCAAAAGATTTTCAGGGAATTTTGTGCCCCATTTACTTAAAATCGGATAAAACTATATATGGGAGCTATATCTAAATCTAAGCCGATTTTCACAAAAGTTAGCACACATTATACCAAATTCGTGCAAATCGTTAGATATATAGGGACTTTGGTGCACCATTTACATTAAATCGGAGAAAATATGTATGGGAGCTATATCTAAATCTGAACCGATTTTCACGAAACTTAGCACACATCATTCCAGAGTTAATTCAGTTAGCTATGCCAAAATTCGTGCAAATCGAATTTCATATAGGGATTTTTGCGCACCATTTACATTAAATCGGAGAAAATATATATGGGAGCATCTAAATTCATTAATTTCAATAGGGTTCATCCTTGGGCCAAATAAATGAGCTTTACCAAATTTCATCCAAATCGGATTATAAAATCGGCCTATACTTTGTTTAGAATTTAGCATCAACAGACGGACGGTTATGCATAAATCGACGCAGTAGGTGATCCTATGCATATTCTCAGAAGAACCATGGGTCTATCTCGATTCCTCTTGTCTGTTACAAACATATGGGAAATTACAAAAATCTTTTAAATTCCTTGAAGCTGAGGTTTGCAAGGTTATAACTCGCGAAATATGAACATATTGCATATAATTTAAATTCATTTCTATAAAATGAAGTGTTCTTGTCATAATCTTAAAATATTGGTAATAAATACAATAAGTTTGGTGTAAGCTGTGATGGTGGTAATGTAAAAATATGGGTGAAAATGTGTTGAAGCCAACGAGTTTTTTTCTGTTCCTTCCTGATTTGTGGCAACTACACGACGCACGCACACGTCATCAGTGACTAAGTTGCAGAATACCCCATGAACAATATGGTTCTAATGTATGATTTTTCGATATAATCTATGGATCCACCCAAAATGGATGCTGACATTTTGAAGCCGGATTATCGGTGTTTTTTTTAAATTTTCTTATAATTAGGATGCGCATCCAGATAATGGACTAAACTGATTATAGGATTGTAGAACTCGGGATTTTGTTTCGTTTAGGGTATATTTCATGAATGTGCCCATCGTAGCTTCTTTTCAATTTGGTTCCAAAGACGAAAATTTGGTGCGTAAATTTTTATAAAAAACATATATTTTGAGTCTAAAATTAAGAAAGTCCATTTAAATTCCGTGGAACCCCGCGTGATTTTAGTTTTTTTTTACGTGCCGGATCTAATGAGCCCATCCATGTTCAATTCCGCCCAATAAAACGGCGGATATAGGTATATAATCGCGTTTTTCTTCGAATTGATTTTAAATACTTCATGCTTGTGTTATCATATTCACGAATCTGTGTGAAAATAGGTCAAAAATATATCGATACGCAAATAATAATAGTATTTTATCCAAAATCGATTGTGGAGGCACATCCGCGGTTCTTCACCGATCCTGTTAAAATAGGTGTCCTTTTGTGTATTTTCAGAGAAGATTACTGAAATCGGATGCGCATAAAAATCGTATGCACGTTGCGTCATTTTGAGCCATTTTTAGAGTTTTTGCATAGTAAAGTGCATCGAACGGCACACTTTTGCCACTAAATAAAACATCGAAAAATTCATAATTATTGGAAGAGATTGATTGGATTTACACGAAAACCGCATGCGCAACAACTGATTTCCACGAATACGCGAATTGCATGCTTTTCAATATTGATCATTTTTATGTATTGTAAGGGTAATATATTTAATCATTTTTAACGTCGAAACTCTTATCAGATGAATCTACCGATATTTAACAATCATGCAAAAGAATTTGCAGAAGAGAGCGGCATATTTTTTAGAAGATTAAGATTCCCTTAACCACACTAAAAAATTTAAAATTAAAAAAGTTCTGTCTTATTTAAAAAATTAATTTATTTTATTTTCAGATATCCTTATGCTTCTTTTTGTTTTTTTTTCGCGAATATTGTACCGTATTTCAATGTGAATGGCAAAGTATGCAAAGAAAACAAATGTGTTTATCCATTTGTGAAGAAATTCGCGAATTACAACAAAAAGGAATCCATTTAATATATATTTGAAATACAAGATTTAAAACCGCTATAACTTTTGTGCGCAGCATCCGAATTTGTGAACGCGAACAGATTTCGAATCAGCATATTTTTCTTAACCTATGTACCAAAGATCATAAATGTGCTCGAAAAAATATTTTTCAAATTTTTGTTAATGGAATTTTAAAAGAATTTTGTAATTTCCCATATGCACAAAGACATAATACCCTGCACAACAGAGTGGTAAAGGGTATAAAAATGAAGAGTTTTGGGTTAATTGATCTGTTGTTGCACATTTTCATGATATTGACCTCCAAACTTTATTTGGTTGGAAGCTTTGTCTACTTTAATGTAAAACAAGTGAAAAAGCGTTAAGTTCGGCCGGGCCGAACTTTGGATACCCTCCATCATAGACATACTGACAGGTATTTGAAATGAAAATATAGGGAACATACCAAAAAGTGGATCTATACCGATATTTCTAAAAACGGATTATGTAAACCATATCAAAAATTTCAGAAATTTTTAATGGTTAATTATACCCTCAGCCTTATGGCTAATGAAGGTGTATACACTTTGACACTGTGAAAATGTGCCACATCTAAATATTGGATATGGACTTATTGTAAATTGGATATATAACAGAGTGGAAGTCAACAGAACTCTATTAACTCATTAACAGAGCTATATTAAGGAGTTGCATAGTGATGAGTGCGAAGATAATTTGGATTTTTAGATCTTATTATTTTGTTTTGTATTTATAGCACATATATGATAATAAAATAAAAAAATCACCTTCGTATAAGATCTCAACATTATTTAAACAAAAATTAGGGACCTATTTAAACTAAATTCAACCGATAAATCGAAAATTTAGATCAGGCCAAACCGACTAAAGCAGCTACGCTATAAAAGATAGCGGGTGAAACTCGGCTTAAATGAAAGGTCTCAACGAGTACTTTATGGCCATATACCAATTATATTCCAAAACCGTTTCAGAAATTGGACGACTTTCTGAAAATATCCTGAAATCCTGTAAAGACCACTGTGCGAAAATTATGAAAGATGAAAATATCCTGAAATCCTGTAAAGACCACTTTGCAAAAACTATCAAAGATGGACGGCTGAAACTGGGCTTAAATGAAAGGTCTCGAGGAGTACTTTAAGACCATATATTTCAAAACCGTTTCAGAAAGCCAAATTGGACGACTTTCTGAAAATATCCTGAAAAAATATCAGAAAGCTAAATTGGACGACTTTCTGAAAATATCCTGATTTTCTATTAAGACCACTGTGCAAAATATCCTGATTTTCTATTTCTATTGGGCTTAAATGAAAGGTCCCGAGGAGTACTTTAAGACCATATACCAGTTATATTCCAAAATCGTTTCAGAAAGCTAAATTGGACGACTTTCTGAAAATATCCTGAAATCCTGAAACTATCCTGAATCCACTGTGCAAAAACTATCAAAGATGGGCGGCTGAAACAGGGCTTAAATGAAAGGTCTCGAGGAGTAATTTAAGACCAGTTATAGTCCAAAATCGTTTCATAAAGCCAAATTGGAAATTATGAAAGATGGGCTGATAAAACTGGTCTTAAATGAGAGGTCTCGACCATATACCAGTTATATTCCAAAACCGTTTCAGAAAGCCAAATTGGACGACTTTCTGAAAATATCCTAAAATCCTGTAAAGACCACTGTGCGAAAATTATGAAAGAGGGCGGCTGAAACTGGGCTTAAATGAAAGGTCTCGGGGAGTACTTTAAGACCATATACACGGAGGAAAAAAATTGCCTCTCTAACATATGACCCAAACGTATTTTGCAGCAAACATATATATGTTTGCAACAATCCCAAACATAACATATGTTTGGGTCCCAAACATAACATATGTTTGCATCTAAACATAACATATGTTTGCATCCAAGCATAACATATGTTTGCATCCAAACATAACATATGTTTGCATCCAAGCATAACATATGTTTGCATCCAAACATATAAATGTTTCGATGTAAATAAATAAATGTTTAGGGCATTTGAATACTTACGCCAGATTTAAGAAAAACTAATTTTTAATAAATTCTTATTTTATACAAAGTTTATTTCATAAAAATATTTACATCCAATTTATATATAATTTGTTTTCTGAATTTAAACATATATATGCTGTATATATAAATAAATATATATATATACAGTATTGTTCGAAACCTAAGCAACTTTTTCTTAGTACGTAGTCATGGTCTTATATGATATCGTTAAATTGATTTATAAAAAAATATATGTTTTATATACTACTAGCGGGACCCGTGGCGCTTCGCTGCCCCTGCTGAAGTTATCAAATTAAAATTTTGATATGAGCAATTAGTAAGCATCCTATATACAGCTGCAATATTTACTAATTTTAATTTTAAAATTAGGTAAACCCTGGTACAAAAAAGTGTGAAATGTCCATGTGTAGTAGTTGTATAGTAGTTATTAAATAATTCGCTGTTTTCTGTAATGGTGGTAATTTTTTTCTGAAACACAACAATTACAAAAAATATAATGTCTATACTTTTTATTATCAATCGATCTCCTCCATCAGTTACTTCTTCCACAAAATGGTATTTTTTAAAGAAAATTAATGGTATATCTGAATTTAACTTATCCCAGTCTCTGACTTTTTTCAGTTGATAAAACGATTTATAATTAAAATGCACACTACTCACTTCAATGTTTTTGTGTTTTTTTTTTTTTTTTTTTTTAAATCCAAGTAACATTTTGCTTAATTCTGTTCAAAATAAATAATTTTTCACAAACTGACAAAAATAGAAAATTATAATGTCAACCATTTTTTTCAATTTTACACAATTTTTATATCAATATGCATACATATGTATGTAATTCAAAATATATCCTGATCGTTCGAAAATATATCCCTAACAGATGATGAGTATTTGTATCCATGATACTCAAACATATTTTCAAGCCGCTACCTTAAGATATACCCCTAGAAAATGATCTACATACATACAAACGTACATAAAAATGTACATTCTTTTAGATATATGAATACTTTTGATGCTACTACTCCCCAGTTTTATCTAAACTATGTTACTTCCATGAGATCGCTTGACTTACTACGAACATTTTAGTGGTTTTTGTGTCCACAAACAATATGTTTTCTACATTCTACGTATAGATTAAATGCAATGCGGTGTGGATTTTTCTTTGTCCGCGGTCATGTTGTGTTGATGATGTTTATTTACACTCACTTTACTCAGCAATAATTTGAAGTCGGTATCTGAAACCGTACTTAAGATATACACAAATTACATGTTCATAATTTTTGAGGTATGATTACGTTCGATGCTATAACACCGCACCCTCGGGAAATTTTAGAAGTTTATAAAGCATATGTTATTCCCAGAGCATGTTATGACGTTTTGTGAAAATCTCAGTAAAATCTTTCAGCATTTTTAGAGTCTACAAACAAAATATTTTAAATTTTCAATATACTGATTTTTAAAATGCAGTTAAAAATGCATTTTCGTTGATCGTACCATGCTAATTTTTTATGGATGGTGTGTATTAACACCTTCGTTATTCAGGCAAATTTTGAAAACGGTATCTGTAACCGTTCTTAAGATAAACGCATATTACATGTTCAGAAAATTTGAGGTATGTTTACTATTGAAGCTATGAACTCCGCATCCACGCGGAATTTTAAAAGTTTATATAGCCTATGTTACTTTCAGGGCATGCCCCGACATACAGTGTAAATCTCATTAAGATCTGTTCAGCGGTTTTGGCGTCTATCGGTAACATACAAACAAACTAACAAACAAATTTTTTTCTATTTTATATATATATATATATAGATTATACTATGTGTCTATAATCTGAAAATAACAAATTTAAATTGTATTTCTTTGGAAAAAAATAAAGAAATGAAAACAAAATTAACTCACAAAGCTGCTGTTCGAAACCTAAGCAACTTTCAATATTTCGTATGATACCCGTTATTTTTATCACTGCCGCACATCTTTTTGTCATTGATTCTACAAGATTTGTTAGAATTGTTTTTGGTATAGCTTCCCACTCTGATTTAAAGCAGTTCATTAGTTCCTGTCTGTTTTTAAGGCGACGTGTTCCAATCCTTCGTTTTAAAATGCTGAAAAGGTTCTCAATGGGATTGAGGTCTGGTGACAAGTTTTGCAAGGAAGTATTATACTCATTTACAACCTCAGTTTGGGTATTACAGCTTAGCCAGCTGTTAAAAAGAATTAAAATCGGCCGATATTTTAGGTTCTTACAATCAAACGTTGTATTTAGGATAGGTCTTATGATTGCAACAGGCAGACGATGGATTTCGTTACAAGTTCATAAGTTTTACAGTTCATAATAAAATTCCCATAAGCAGTGAACATGTTAACCAGTTTTAATTTTTATCGTCTATTTTCTTAAAAAAATCGAAACTTTCAAATTCGCTATGATATAGAGATTATTGAAATTCGTAAAAGTAAAAAATGTTTCGCTTATGATGAGTTCGGATAACTGAAATTATTTTAAGTTCAAAAATTCAAATTTTTTTCCGTTTCAGTAAAGCGGAGTCGACTGTATAGTGTCGACTGTATAATGCAATAGTTAACAAAATAAGTACTTTTCATAATTAATTTAACAAGATAATAAAAGTCCATTATTACTTACTAAGAAAAAGTTGCTTAGGTTTCGAACAATACTGTATATACATTTATATATATATATATATATATTTCATTTTATATTTCGTTAACTAAAATGCAAAAAGGCGTAACTAACAGAAGCATAATTGTGTAAGAGAAGCAAAAAACTGTTTTGAATGGAAACTATAAACATGTCATGTGAAAGGAAAGGGCAGGGTGATATTGCATATGACGAGTAATAGACTATAATTTTTTAAACAAATTTAGTTATTTAATTTAATGGCACTCATAGCAATTAAGTAAAAATTTGAATTTTTTGTTAGTTACGCTTTTTCCATTTTAACTGACGATATATATATATATATAATATTAATTGAAATATCAACTTAAATTTAAATTCATTAATATAGTGTTATATATCTGTAATATTATAAATACATAATTTCAAATATAAACAAATATATATATATATATGTATATTTATTTACATTTAAGTCGGATATAATTATACAAATAAATAATAAAATTAAAAAATAATACTATTCTTACATTTTGTTGGGGTTATTAACCCTATCTTTATTTTGCAACCGCTTTTCGTTGATAAAATTTCTCCATATTTTATTCACAGCCGGAATAGATTTGACAAATTCGAAGTCGTAAACGAATGAAGAAATTAGAGAAGTTTTCCAGGAAAGCTCTTCAGAACCAGCTACAGATTCGCATTCCGACAAAGCCCCACTAACTGTGGATGCTGATTTCGCAGATCGCACTAAAACTAAATGAAAATAAAATAATAATAAATGGGGTTATCTTACCTTCAATTTGCAAATCAATTTGAAATGTTGGTGTTGACATATACTGCGGCATAACTTTTCCGAACTGGTCTTCTTTTATTTTTGCACCAAAAACTGAGGCTGTAAAATTCTCTAAGGAATACTTTTTATTTTTATTTTATTTTTGGGTGGTGTGCCCATGACAGAATTAACAAGCTGAAGAATAAACCAAGCAAAAATAACTAAAAAACTTGACTCATAGGTAAGTGTGTGTGACGCGGCCGAAGAAACGAAATTGTTATGTGCTTTGTTTCCATCGCCATGCAAAACAAGAACAGCAAATACAAAACACATGCGTTTTTGCATGACGGTGGAAACAAACCGTCACAGCAACAAAACACATGCGTTTCTTCGGTCGCGTCCCTCTCACTCACACCCGTAAGTACGAGTCAAGTTTTTTTCTGCTTTACACCCTCACCCTCCTCTCACCCCTTTAGCAACTCATAATGCACCATACACACAGCCTTTTATTATAAAAAGCGAGAGCACTGTTGTTACGCTCTTTGAGAAAAATCATCTCTCAAACTATAACAAAATATGTTCTAACATAAAAAATATGTTAGTACCCAAACATATAAAATAAAGATATTTTACAAAATGTTGCAAACAAATATATTTTTGTATCAAAACAAAATATGTTTGCATCCAAACATATGTTTGTTTGCAACCAGTCCCAAACATAAATATGTTTGGGTGCAAACATATTTCTAACATATATTTTTCTGCGTGTACCAGTTATATTCCAAAACCGTTTCAGAAAGCCAAATTGGAGAACTTTCTGAAAGTATCCTGATTTTCTATTAAGACCACTGTGCAAAATATCCTGATTTTCTATTATCACTGTGAAATTGAGCTTAAATGAAAGGTCCCGAGGAGTACTTTAAGACCATGTACCATTTATATTCCAAAACCGTTTCAAAAAGCTAAATTTCTGAAAATATCTTGAAATCCTGTAAATACCACTGTGCGAAAATTATGAAAGATGGGCGGCTGAAACTGGGCTTAAGTCATATTCCAAAACCGTTTCAGAAAGCTAAATTGGAGAACGTTCTGAAAATATTCTGAAATCCTGTAAAGACCACAAAAATAAGGACATGGGAATTTATTGCGAAAATGTGAGGTTTAAATTTAAATTTCAACCTTTTATTTTTTTATTATTTCAGGGATTGGTTTATTTATTTGTGAGAAATTGTATATCAACAAGAACTGTGTGCACTATTATTAGTTATTATGATCCGTATTATATCATTATTTTTATGGTATAGTTACTTCAATATAAATATTTCTATTGCACGTTATTTTTGGGAGTCAAATCGAATAGGAATATTTTCGTAAAGCATATCCTCCTTCTATTTCGCGGCCTTGTATATTTATTACGTGATTATTTTTTTGAAGCTTGAACTAATTATTACAATCCGAGCTTTTTAAAAAAAATATGTTTTAAGATTTTAGATAGGGACCATAAAGAATAGAAATTTTTATTCGAATGTTTAGATATATCAAATTAAATGAAACCTTTTCCACTTGAAATGAAACCTTTTACAAATAGAATGAAACCCTTTCCAATTGAAATGAAACCTTGTACAAATAGAATGAAACTTTTTCCAAATTAAATGAAACCTTTATTCTTATCTAAGGAAATATAATATTTGCAGTAATTTTAAACCAATATTTGTAAATTAAATCAAAGAATATTAACACATATAGTTGTATGGCTATGTAATTAACATAAATATTCTTTAATTCGGTGTGATTTCATTTAATATCTTTACTACATAAAACTAAATAAATAGTAATACAAACTGGGGCATTTCTTGACATTTTAATAAATAAATATTTAAGAACAGGAATTGAATACCCGGTCCTAAATGCGAAATACATATTTGACTTAATAAGTTGTTGATGATAAGGTAACTGCTTATCTTAATGAAGGGGTTCCCGACTTGCAGCTTGTGGGATTTTCAAAACCATGTCCATAACGTAGTTAGAACAATCTTGCCGAGTAAGCTTTTGAATACTTCGCTCGATTACATCAACAATGTTATGTTCCATTGAAACGTCACACAGCTCAGCTCTTGGACATAATTTTATTTTTGAAAATTCATTTTCGATTGGATTTAGCATTGGAGAATAAGGCGGTACGAATTTAAGGTTGCATCTTTTGGATTCGATCAAATTTTTTATGTCATGTCGCTTGTGTATTTAAGCGTTATTTTCCAACTCTGGATTGATTTTCTCAAAAAAATCTATAAATAATTTAAATCTGTCTGCATTGACACTGGGATTAGAAACGATTGTGTGATGTACAACTCCCGCGTTGTTTATTGCTGCAATTATAGTGACATTACGACCTCTGACCGTAGGCAACAAAATGTGTGCTCTTGTTCCTTGTCTTGAACGGGCTTGGGTTCTTCGTATGTGAAGATTAAATCCACACTCATCAATGAATATAAATTTTTCTCCTTGTTGGGGTATCCATTTTGTAAAGTCTTGAGCATATTTTTGTCTCAAGCCTAATGTTCTGGAGTCATTCATTCGTTCTATTTCAATAGAGGCCATCTTAAACGTAATTTTTAATTTCCGTAATCCATATTCTATGCAGCTTGTGAAAATATTTATATCATTTTCTCTCAACAGTTTAGTTTTTATGGCTTTGAGGGTAATTCCAGGTTGAATTTCTATATAGAACTCGATCAGACTTAAAACTTGTAGTGTCAACAACTTAGTTCTATTTCCTCCACGCTTATTTTCCTTCAATGTTCCAAAATTTTGTTTGTAATTACTTCACATTGTCGAGAGTTTACTGTTTTGGATGTTCACATTATCGAGAGTTCACTGTATTTAAAAATAGCAACGTTTAAAATAAATGCGAACCTGATTGTAGCTCGGGAAGCTCTGATAATTGGGAACCTGAGGAAGAATCAATATCCTCGCCAAGTATTGCAAGTGGAAATGCTCCAGAACCTACCGAAGCTACATCTACAAGACCCCGAAACAAATTGGGTCAGTATAACAAAATAACAAAAGACATGAAATTGTTATTATTTAAATTCTATGAAGAGGGGAGAACCATTTCCGAGGCTGCAAATTTAACCTGCATAAACATAAATTCCGAAAAAACATTTATAAGAAGATACAAACAAAATTTTGGAACATTGAAGGAAAATAAGCGTGGAGGAAATAGAACTAAGTTGTTGACACCACAAGTTTTAAGTCTGATCGAGTTCTATATAGAAAGTCAACCTGGAATTACCCTCAAAGCCATAAAAACTAAACTGTTGAGAGAAAATGATATAAATATTTCCACAAGCTGCATAGAATATGGATTACGGAAATTAAAAATTACGTTTAAGATGGCCTCTATTGAAATAGAACGAAAGAATGACTCCAGAACATTAGGCTTGAGACAAAAATATGCTCAAGACTTTACAAAATGGATACCCCAACAAGGAGAAAAATTTATATTCATTGATGAGTGTGGATTTAATCTTCACATACGAAGAACCCAAGCCCGTTCAAGACAAGGAACAAGAGCACACATTGTGTTGCCTACGGTCAGAGGTCGTAATGTCACTATAATTGCAGCAATAAACAACGCGGGAGTTGTACATCACACAATCGTTTCTAATTCCAGTGTCAATGCAGACAGATTTAAATTATTTATAGAAATTTTTTTTTGAGAAAATCAATCCAGATTTGGAAAATAACGCTCAAATACACAAGCGACATGACATAAAAAATTTGATCGAATCCAAAAGATGCAACCTTAAATTCTTACCGCCTTATTCTCCAATGCTAAATCCAATCGAAAATGCATTTTCAAAAAAAAAAAATAAAAATATGTGCAAGAGCTGAGCTGTGTGACGTTTCAATGGAACATAACATTGTTGATGTAATCGAGCGAAGTATTCAAAAGCTTACTCGGCAAGATTGTTCTAACTACGTTATGGACATGGTTTTGAAAATCCCACAAGCTGCAAGTCGGGAACCCCTTCATTAAGATAAGCAGTTACCTTGTCAAAAATGTCAAGAAATACCCCAGTTTGTATTACTATTTTTTTAGTTTTATTAAGTAAAGATATAAAATAAAATCACATCGAATTAGAGAATATTTATGTTAATTATATAGCCATACAACTATATTTGTTAATATTCTTTGATTTAATTTTCAAATATTGGTTTAAAATTAGTGCAAATATTATATTTCCTTAGATAAGAAAATAGGTTTCATTTAATTTGGAAAAAGTTTGGCTAAATTTGTGCCAGCAGCCGCGGTTACACGAATAATATATTGTAAAAGGTTTCATTTCAATTGGAAAAGGTTTCATTTCAAGTAGAAATGTTTAGCTTATAAATTTATTATTAGTTTAATTTATATGTAAATTTTTGTATGAATTTTTATTTATTTAAATAATAAATAAATTATTTTATATTCACAGTAATTAGTATTATTAATTAGAGAAATCTAGAAATAGTAATATTAAAGAGTATTGGCTAAATTTGTGCCAGCAGCCGCGGTTACACGAATAATGCAAATAAATTTTGTCAGTTATAAGTAGAAATGGGTTACAATAAATTTATTTAAACGAATATAAATTTGAAATGTTTATTGAAGGTGGATTTGATAGTAAAATTATAAAGATTAATAATTTGATTTTAGCTCTAAAATATGTACACATCGCCCGTCACTCTTATTATTAAGATAAGATAAGTCGTAACATAGTAGATGTACTGGAAAGTGTATCTAGAATGCAATTTAAAGCTTATTTAGTAAAGCATTTCATTTACATTGAAAAGATTTTTGTGCAAATCAATATAAATTGATTAGATTTTATTTATTGATTTTATTTGTTTTTTATTTATTTTATTAAAAATAATTATAAAATGAT
>NW_026882612.1:0-42619 GCF_032173495.1 Musca vetustissima
ACGCAACTCTTTTAATATATAGATATAGCATAGCATTTGTAATAATTAAATCTATGTACTGCGTTTCAGATTTCTATTCCTGCCGGTTCCATTATACTATAGTAATTAGTACTAATTGCAAAAAGTTATGCTTAGCATTAATTTGCAATAGACAAAATTTCAGATTTCTATTTCTCCCAGATCCATTGCATTTAATTATTTAGTACTTTTTAACGCAACTTTAGTGCTAAATTAAAAAAAAAAAAATATGCATAGCATTCTATTTGTAATAGTTAAAGCTATATGTGAAATTTCAGAACTTTTTTAATATATTCTAGAACTCATTTAAAAAACAAAAAATGTTTGCCTATCATTCTACTTGTAATAGCTTAAGTTACATACCAAATTTCAGATATCTATGCCTATCTGTTTCATCGTAGTATAATATTTAGTACTGTTTAGTAAATTTAGTACTAATTTGCAAAATTTGTTCACACATTCTGATTTGTTTATAAATGACAAAGCTGCATACCAAATTGTAGAGTTGTAGTTCCAACCGTTCTGGCGTAATACAGTTTTTAGTACTATTTAGTACCATATTTGTTCTAATTTCCAAAAAATATTTTTTGTACATCATTTTATTTTTAATGACTTAAGCTACATACCAAATTTCAGACATCTATCTCAACATTTTCCATCGTAGTATAATATTTAGTACATTTTAGTACCATTAGTACTAATTTCCATAACTTGTTCACAAATTCTGATTTGCTAATCACTGACAAAGCTGCATACCAAATTTCAGAGTTCTACTTCCAACCGTTCCGGAGTAATACAGTTTTAGTACTTTTTAGTACCTTTTAGTACTAATGTCCGAAAAATATTTTTGCACAGTATTCTCTTTGTAATGGCTTAAGCTCCATACCAAGTTTCAGTTATGAATCTTCACCAATTCCATTCAAATACAATATTTAGTACTTTTTAGTACATCTAAGTACTAAATTCCAAATTTTTTTCACAAATTCTAGTCCGCTCGCCATAGACATAGCTACGTGCCAAATTTCAAAGTTCTACATCTAACCGTTCCCGCGTAATACAGTTTTTAGTACTTTTTAGTACCTTTTAGTACGAATTTCCAAAAACCCCGCCTTATCACACGCCTACTCACTAAACCCCACCTACATGACAAATTTCAAGTTTCTAGCTTTAGCCGTTTCGTCTGGGCGTTGATGATCAGTCAGTCACTTATAACGCAACTCTTTTATATATATAGATTAAGGATTCCTAAAAATACGTCTACCTACCTGCAGATAAAAGGAGCGTCTGTTCCAAATTGTAGATTTGTAAATCGCTTCTATCGAAAGTTAACATAATTACCAAAGACTGGAATGGCAAAGTCTGCTTAGAATTTTCACCGGTGTGCAGATTAGGTGTATTCAAATATTTCGACGCGTTATGTTTGGTATTAATATAAAAACAAGTAAAAATGTGTTGGCAATACCGACAGATATATACCCTCAGCCTATGGTTTGCGGAGGTTTTCGGAATTACACTCAGGCTTTATTATTAGCTGTAATTTTAATCTTTTTGGGTTAACCGCTTTATAAGTGACATCCATTAATAACGATAAGGTACAAAGAGAACAATAACTCAATATACTTTTCATTGCATTTGAGGAAAATGAAAAAAATTAAGCCATAAATTCCAAAGGTGCGATAAAAAGGTGTACACTGTAGCTAAGTTATGTGTATCACGTGCAGGCAAGACACCACAATGTTACTAACAGTTTAATAATGATTAAGAGCGCTGTGTGTTCTTATCTCTGGAAACAAAACGTTAATTTTGCTATTCTCAAATCCAACAAAAAATACTTTCACACATAATTTAGTTTACTGTGCCGACGCAACAAAAAACTAAAGATAGAAAAAAATATTGGAGCTGATGAACATAAACAAATATAAATATACTTGAGTCAAAATTAGTTTTATTTTGTAGGGAGATTCGCTATACATTGAGAACCCAAAATACCAAATTAGATCCAATTTTTAAAAATGTGAGCAACAATGCCAAAATAAAGTGCAGTCCGTATTAATTATGCTTAGTAATGATGTAATGATGTTCGCTACACATTAAGAACTAAATATAGCAAATTACAGCCAAATCTTATGGAAAACGTGCCCAACAAATTTAAGTAAGGAGGTTCGCTATATTTTGGGGCTCTATACTAATTATTGAGATCTTAATCTTTATCGAATATATATACTTTGAGGGGTCTGTAACAATTATTTCGAGATGTTATAAACGGAATGACACATCAAATATACCGTCCAACAATATTTTGGAGGTGGGGAATTCGTTATAGAAATGAAAGCCCTTTGGCGAATATATTAAGAACCCAAAAATAAAAAATGCCAAACATCAAGTTTATATCAATTCAGATTTAGATATACCGCCAATATATATTATCGACCGATTTCAAGTAAATTGTGCACCAATTTCCAACATGTTATCATATTTTAGACGAAATTTTGCACAACGTACCTAATTGACGTACTTTTCCCTTACAGGTTTCCCTTAGTTAAGCAGACTTTGCATCCTAGGTGATCAACGTAACCATGTTCGACCCTATTTTTATACCCTTCACCACACTGTGGTACAGGGTATTATGTCTTTGTGCATATGTTTGTAACATGCAAAAGGAAACGAGATAGACACATGGCTTCTTTGAGAATATGCATAGAATCTCTTTTTAAGTTGATTTATGCATGTCCGTCTATCCGTCCGTCCGTCCATGTATATTTGTTAACAAAGTACAGGTCGCATTTATGATCCGATTTGGATAAAATTTGGCACAGTTCACTTATTTGGTGCACCAAAGTACGAAATTTGGCATATCGTACCGAATTGAGTCTAGAACGATGTGTGTTAAATTTCGTGAAAATCGGTACAGATTTAGATATAGCTCCCATATATATTTTCGTCCGATTTTATGTAAATGGTGCAACAGAGACCCTATATATCCTTCGATTACTGAATTAAGTCTAGACAAATGTGTGTTAATAATTTTGTCCCATTGTAAGAAGCAACTCTATAGCTGATCAAAGATTTAGTATAGGTTGCAGAATGACATATTTAATTTCATGTTAATGGTCCTTCAAAAATGCGAGGTCTGTTAGGATTCCATCTGTTGAATATTCCCAAAGTGGTGAAGGGTATCATATAGTCAGCCCCTTCCGACTTTACTACTTTCCTTACTGGTTTATATGTTTATTATGTTTTTATTCCAAATCACGAATAAATCGCCAGACGAGATAAATGAAACAAACAATTTATTGCAAACTCACTTCACGTGCACACTAGCACGTTTTGATAACAACGATTTTTAGTTATCGCAAAAATAGAATGACGGGCATTCTGCTGTTTAAATTTAGCAATATAATTAAGTTTGTTTTCAAAATTTAGAATTCTGTATGATTTGCAAAATACACTTTCATATCAAAGTCCGTTTCGAACCAAGTACATGTGTGTACGAGTATTTTATGTTTATACATTTCGAATCTAACATTTACATTTGTGTTTAACATCATGTTGTGAGCATACAATGGGACATTGGAGAGTTAATTTCGAATTTCATAATATTTATCAACTTTATAGAGGGATTAAAGCTTAAGATGGACCTAGGATCAAAACGACCAACATGTTATACCCTCCCTCAACCACGTAGTGTGCATTCAAAATTCCTTCAAATCGGGCGTGTATTGTGCAATGGAATATGATCTATAGTGCACCATTAACATAATATCCGACTAAAGTATATATGGGAGCTATATATATAAATCTCAACCGATTTCAACAATACTTCAAGGACATCTACACGGACTTATTTCAGTACGCTGTGCAAAGATTTGTCTGAATCGGGGTAACCTTGGGAGTTTGGTGCGCCATTTATCTAAAATCAGAAACTATATATAGGGGTAATATGTAAATCAGGACTAAATTCAGTTTGCTGTCCAGAATTTGATCTCAATAGGTCGGACGAAGCTATATCTAAATCTGAACCGATTTCAACAAAATTTTGGTTTGGTGCACCATTTACATAAAATTGTACATAGCTGTATATGGGAGCTATATATAAATCTGAACCATTTCCAACAAAACTTTGCATACATCAATCTGGACCTTTGTTTACAATAATACATGGACAACTCAAAAATTGATTCTATGCATATTCTCAATAGTCTGAGAATATGCAGGGTTCTATCTCGATTCCTTTTGCCATTTACTAACATTTGCACAATGACATAATTCCCCGTATCAAAGTGTGGTGAAGATTGTGGTCAAAAATATGCGAATTACAAAAAAAAAAAAAAAAAATTGTTTTCAAAGGTCCGTCTTTTTGTTAATCCTTGTTCGGGAGGCAGACATGTACTCTTTCTAACGCCCTTTGGAATTTCCGGATTCCGACGTCCCAGTGAGGAGTTATCTGCCTGTCATCAAAAATAATGAATTTTCTTTAATCACCAACAACAACAACCAAAGTAAATGACCAAATCTTCAAATTTAAAATCAAAAATGGGAGAGGTCCCATTAAAAGGGCCACCCACCAAAAACTGCTACTTATAATTAATAGAACTTTTTACACAAAAGCTGTTTAATTTAGATTTATATAAAAATACAAATTTTTATTGACCCCTGGTTTGGTCTTTAAGTATTCGTTAAAATGTATGCGCTACGGTTTATTGCAACCTTGGGTTGGCGCATTTGACATTTTAACGAGTAATTACTTCTCATTTGTTTACCGCCTCCTTTAAGCATCGAGGAGTATCAATCGGTCATTCGGACAGGCATACGCATATCGTTGCCAGCACGTATCGTTAAACATAGAAAGGTAATTTCGTTACCATATATTCAATCTATTAATAAACATTGAATATATTTAGGAACAATCCTTTGTGTGCTTTTATTATTCTTCTTTTACTTTCACGGCACACGTCTTTCGTACACCCCCTCCCCTACGGTCTACTGCTCCGCGCATTCGGCATATCGACTCCCATCGCGGAGCCCCTCTGAGATAAACACAAACTTTGCAATATTAGCTCTCAAGACATATATGTAATGGTAATGCGGCTTAAGTGTAAAGTGGGCTTCGGAAAACGTAACCAGTGAGCGGAGCAGTATAGTCGGACGGGGCCGACCATTCGATACCCTACACAACTACCACGGAACTCAAATTTTCTGCGGATGTTTATTCTGAGCCTGGGCAATATTTCGTGATATTTGCACCCTCTTGCCCGATTGGAGGTAAACATCACCTCTTCCTCACACTGACATATTTTCCGAATATTACGAGTATTCAGTACAGCTATTGTTCAGATTCCCTTCACCGTGGGTTGTGTTGTGATGTTCGGCTTTCATTTGAGGTCTATAGATCGACACGAAAATAACACAAAAAATTAAGTTTTCGGTCCACTTCATTCCAAAATTATTATCTGATCATCACCGAAAATTATAGGCGTTGTCCTTGACCATAACTGGAACCTCATGGAACATTTCAAAGCGATCAGCACTATAGTTCCGCTCTTTAGAGTGATAATGGGTTACTAAATAATATACGAATACGGAGATACCTGTAAAAATTTAGGTGTAACTCCCACACTCCCAGAAAAACCGACAAAAAATTAGTATTTGGTCCATTTCATAACCGATCTTTCCCAAAAACAATAGGGGTCTTCATTGGCCAGAACCCATCCTACATGCAAAATTTCGTGAAGATTGGTCCATAACTGTGGCCTGTATCTTGTTTACAAATACGGATGGACGGACGGACACACATGTCTAGATCGACTCAGCTAGTCGAGATATGACGATCGGTATACTTAAAGGTGGGTCTGGGACCAATATTTCGTGGCGTTACAAACTTTTGGGGCTGCACAAAGCTATAATACCCTGACAACATAGTTGTGTAGGGTATAATTAAGTCCTCTGTCGGGAAATAACGAAATAAATTTCAGAACAACCCAATAGTTCCTCTCTGGGAATAGTTTCTTTGAACTAGTTCGTTCCCGAACGACACAAGTCTACTGGTATTATTTTTCATAATTAACGGCATACCATTCTCTTTACTATATATTTATTATCCGATAATTAATATTAAAGAATATATTTTAGCTTGATCAAGAGTTGCTCTGTATCTGATATAATCCAAAACCTCAATGGATGATCACAATTTACGATCATGTAAATACATGTAGTGAAAAGGCTTCAATTTACCACATTAAAAAAATATATATTTTTTTAATGATATAATAAATTAATTTTCATACAAAAAATAACTTAAGAATAATTTATAACTTATAGATTTTTTTTTTTATTTTTTTTAAGAAGTCCTACACAACTAAGCACTTGATTTTTTATAATCCTTAACAAATTCAACAAAATCTTTCATACTGTTGGCATAATAATTTGGTATAACATTGGGATCTGTTTGACGCATAAGCTCTTCAAGTTTTATGCCACCGCTTAAGACTAACAGTGTTTGGAAACCACAAAGTTTACCAAATCGTATATCTTGCTCCAACATATCACCAATCATCATAGCTCGACTAGGATCTTCAATACCATAACGTTTCAGCAAGGAATCTGCCAATGCTTTACCAGGTTTACCAAAAAGTAATATTTCTCGACGGGTGGAATCTTCTAAAACTTTTAGAAATCCACCGGGACCCAAGACCGATAAGTCTTTGGTTACAGGCAAAGTGTAATCACTTGCGCCGCCAATAAATATACAATCCGGGCGGCGTAAATAATGGTGGGCCTTCATCATTGTAGTCATTGTTAGATTGAAATCAAAATCAATAATGACAGCCTTGACGGGTTCACGACCGATTACAACACCCATAAGATCACGGAATGATTCTCCAATAATTTCGTAAGGCTAAAATAAAAAGTATGTCATTAGGAATTGGTATTATTGATAATACTATAGTCATCTTACTCCATCGAGAATTTGGAATCCCTCTTTCCGGAAATCATTTTTAATCGATTCGCTTGCAATGGCATATATTAAACCCTCAAATTTAATACCTTTCAGATATTCCACAATACTTTTGGATGGGTGAATTAGGTCATTCTGTAAATAAAATGATGTGAAATTAAACATTTTGTATAAAGTAAAATAAATCAACGGATTTGTGAGTTCCAGCCTTTATTATAATACGGAATGTGCGATAATATATGTAATACTTCAACATGAGGGGATACAAATCATAAATACTTTTTTTAAAGAGTTTCAGAATAATATTTACTGAAATATTATCGAAATACATATATAGATTCCTCATAACTTACCGCCTCAATTTCAATTTTATTCTCTTTCAATTTATCCAAGCATAGTTGTTCCGGCCGGACACTGTTATTGGTAATGAATGTCAGTTGTTTGCCCGTTTCACGAAGTGCGTTAAAGCCATCCCCGCTACCTTCGATGACAGCGGACGCATTCCAAACTACACCTGTATAAAAACAAATTGAAATTTATGAATATGGCTTCCGTATTGTAATATAATGCAGTAGTTACCATCTATATCCGAAAATACACGATCAAATGAATCCAAAAATTTTTGTTTTTCTTCTTTTGTCAATGACAGAATATTGCGAGGCTGTTGTATCTGTAAGTAAATAATATAATATTAATATATGTATAACTTTAGGCGACGTAACTAAAGCCAGTATGTATAATTTATTTTTCTACAACAATCGAAGGTACAGTATGTCTAGAATGATTTTAAACCATTCATCACTTTGGGTATATTCAACAGATACATCCTAACAGACGTGGCATTTTGAAGGATCATTGACATCAAATTGGACGAACATAAATATGTGACCTTTATATCATTCTGCAACCGCTGTCAAACTTCATTTCATTCAGCAAAATTTAGTTTGTTTGTTTGTTTACAAAAGGAACAAATTTATGTAATTTAATAAAAAAAAATTGATACACGGTATTCGGTACACGGCAGCACAGTGCACAGTACAACATCTTAATCTGACACCCGTAGCTTATTTGGTGCACTATTAACATGAAAATATATATATGGAACTTATGCCAACAAAGCATTATAACGCCATTCAAGAAGTCTCAATTTTATACATTGTGCAAAATTTCGTCTCAATCTGACAAACAATAAAATCGGACGAAAATATATATTGGAGCTATATCTACATCTCAACCGAATTCAACAAAACTTGCTACAGGTTATCATATAGGGGCACCTTCGGCACTTTTTGTTTAGAGCTCTATATCAACATATATAAAAACTTTATGGCTAATTATTATCCTCGGATTCTTAGTTATAAAAACTAGTACCAAAAACATATAATAAATTAGTATTAGTTCACCATTTTTACAGTTTTTTAAAAAAGTCAAATTTGCCGAATGTGCCCCTACCCGGGGTAGCTTCGGCATTTGATGAGGCACATTTGCACCATAGTCATAGCTTGTTAATTATCATTGCTATCAGTCTGGTTCGAATTCAGATCTTCTAAAGGTTCTATTTTGTTTTAATACGCGAATCAATGTTTGACTTTTAAAGCTAAATTTTCTAGCGGTGGACGTTGACGTTTCAAGATCACAAGCACCATCAGAAATAGCATTTTCTATCGCATTTTCGTCAATACAAGCACGTTTGGTCTTATATATGTAATTTCGAACCAGATTATTTTTAAAGACAAACTCAAAAAAAAAAAAACAAGTGAAAAAGCGTTAAGTTCGGCCGGGCCGAACTTTTGATACCCTCCACCATAGATATACGGGCAGGTACTAGAAATGAAAATATAGGGAACATGGACCTATACCGATATTTCTAAAAACGGATTATGTAAACCATAATGTAAACAACAATACAAATTTCAGAAAATTTTAATGGATAATTATACCTCCAGCCTTACAGCTAATGACGGTGTATACACTTTAACACAATGAATATGTGCCTCATCGAAATATTGGTTCTAGACCCCATGTTTCTTTGGATCAAATCCGTTTCAGTAAAGTTGGATTTCATTCAAACCTCGCACATCTTATTATTTCTTCCAAACTTAGTTCAAATTCGAAGATGGGGAATATCGGTCCACTTCTTCTGGTACCTCCACACAGGGGCTAGGTCTAAATGCGGCTATAGTTCATTATCGAACCTTACGTTCTAATTTTTTATCTCGCTATCCTCCGCAGGTGAAATGATTACAACAGAGTCTTAGAACCAAAATTAAAACGCGTAACAAATCAGATAACTATTTTAATATAAAACCAGTAAGGAAAGTAGTAAAGTCGGACGGGGCCGACTATATGATACCCTTCACCACTATGGGCATATTAAACAAGTCCATTAGCATGAAATTGGATGAAATAAAATATGTGATATTTATCCAAATGTGAATCTACCTAGATCTATCCATAACGTATGTAAATCGACTTCAAACAAATGTAAATATGTCTGTACTTCTAGAAAACGCAACTATATGAAAATTGGCAGGCATCATTCTAGGCTCAATTCAGTACGTTATGCCAATTTTCGTGCAAATCGGAAGATATATAGGGTTTTTGGGGCAGCATTTACATGAAATCGGACGAAACTATATATGGGAGCTATATCTAAATCTGTACCGATTTTTTGGCAGACATCATTCTAGGCTCAATTCAGTACGTTATGCCAAATTTCGTGCAAATCGGAAGATATATAGGGTTTTTGGGGCACCACTTACAAGAAATCGGACGAAACTATATATGGGAGCTATATCAAAATCTGGTCCGATTTTCTCGAATGTTGGCAGACATCATTCTAGGCTCAATTCAGTACGTTATGCCAAATTTCGTGCAAATCAAAAGATATATAGGGACTTTGGGGCACCATTTACATGAAATCGGACGAAACTATATATGGGAGCTATATCTAAATCTGGACCGATTTTCTCGAAATTTGGCAGATATCATTCTAGGCTCAAATTTGGCAGATATCATTCTAGGCTCAATTCAGTACGTTATGCCAAATTTCGTGCAAATCGAAAGATATATAGGGACTTTAGGGCACCATTTACATGAAATCGGACGAAACTATATATGGGAGCTATATCTAAATCTGGACCGATTTTCTCGAAACTTGGCAGACATCACTCTAAGCTTAATTCAGTACGTTATGCCAAATTTCGTGCAAATCAAAAGATATATAAGGACTTTGGGGCACCATTTACATGAAATCGGACGAAACTATATATGGGAGCTATATCTAAATCTGGACCGATTTTTACGAAACTTGGCAGACATCATTCTAGACCTAAATGATTAGGCTGCACCAAATTTCGTGCAAATCGAAAGATATATAGGGACCTTTTACATTAAATTGGTTAAATATATATATGGGAGCTATATCTAAATCTGAACCGATTTTTCCCAATTTCAATAGGGTTCGTCCTTGGGCCGAATAAGTGACCTATGCCAAATTTCAACCAATTCGGATCATAAATGCGACCTGTACTTTGTTTACAATTTAACATGGACAGACAGACGGACAGACGGACGGACGGACGGACATGCATAAATCGACTTAGAAAGTGATTCTATGCATATTCTCAAAAGGAACCATGGGTCTATCTCGATTATTTTTGCCTGTTACAAACATATGCACAAAGACATAATACCCTGTACCACAGTGTGGTGAAGGGTATAAAAAGGGGGTTATATGGGGACTACCCCAAAAAGGAGGCGAATATTAATAATTTTTGGTAGGGAGATTTGTTACTATATACGACTACAAAATACCAAATTGCAGCAAATTCGGTTGATAAACGCGTTCAAGAACCCCAAAATACCGAAAATTGGGGGTATCCTTATATGGGGGCTATCCGAAAAAATGGATCTATATTCATAATTTTTTGTGGGGAGATTTGGTACCTATTAAGAACTCAAAATACTAAATTACAGCTAATTCGGCGGAAAAATTAGGAGGTACCGTTATATGGGGACTACCAGAAAAAGTGGACCTATATCCATATTTTTTTGTGGAGAAATTTCTTACCCAATAGGAACCCAATAAAGCAAATTTCAGCGAATTCCGTAGAAAAACGCGGTCAAGAACCCCAAAATACCGAAAATTGGGGGTACCGTTTATGGGGGGTACCAGAAAAAATTGACCTATATTT
Organism: Musca vetustissima; assembly: GCF_032173495.1. Lineage (NCBI taxonomy): Eukaryota > Metazoa > Arthropoda > Insecta > Diptera > Muscidae > Musca > Musca vetustissima. Next base: position 11,170 of record NW_026882612.1, read on the forward strand.
ATAATTTTTAGTAGGTTTATTTGGTACCCAATAAGAACTCAAAGTACCAAATTTAAGCGAATTCTGTTGAAAAACACGCTCAAGAACCTCAAAATACCGAAAAGTGGGGGGTATCCTTATATGGGAGCTATGTCTAAACGTGGACCGATATAGCCCATCTTCGAACTTGACCTTTTTTGGGGCTCTATCTCAATTCGTTTAGACGCTAGAGTGATTACAACAGACAGACGGACAGACGGACATGCATTAATCGTCTTAGAGTTTTACGCTGATCAAGAATATATATACTTTATAGGGTCGGAAATGAGTATTTCGATGCGTTACAAACGGAAAAACAAAACTAATATACCCTCCATACTATGGTGGAGGGTATAAAAATTAAGGAAATAATATTGCACTATCTGTATATGGCCGAATGTGCCCCACCCTGCACCAAAAGGTGCCACAGTCTCCCCTATGTACTAACTTTAGTACGTTTTGGAAAGATGGGTGCCAATCGACGATATTTGAGGTTTTCTTGTGCCATTTAGTCAAAATGGGACGAATTTATATATGAGATTTTTTCAAATTTCAATAGAGTTCGTCTTTGGGCTAAATAAATGAGATTTTCCAAATTTCATCCAATTCGGATCATAAATGCAATCTGTACTTTGTTTACAATTTAACATGGACAGACGGACGGACATGCATAAATCGACTCAGAAAGTGATTCTACGCATATTCGCAAAAAGAGCCATGGGTCTCGCTCCCTCGTTTATGTTTATTATCAACAAAATTGAAAAATTTTTGTTATTTATTCAATGTGTAAAGTGATATAAAGTGAATTCTAAACATTTGTTTAGTTCCATAGACCTGGGCAAACCATAGACAAATATATATTAATTTGGGGGCAAATAAATCCATTTTTTCGGCTGTACTGCAAGATTTCTCGTAAAGCTTCAAAAAGAAGCTCGATGTTTGGGTGCCACACTAATTAACAGAAAAAAAATAGAATGAATCGAATTTCCATCTGCTTAGCCAAACGAAATGAGATACACTCATTTATTTAAAGAATAGTGACGGGAGATGAGAAATGGATCACATACTATAACCCTGTACGAAAACAATCGTTTGAACGATGAAGCACTTTAAATGGTGGCCAAACCATGTCTAACGGCCATGTCTAGGTTCTGCTATGCATTTGGTGAGATTGGAAGGGAATTATTTATTATGAGTTTCTTCCATAGGGCCAAACGCAAAATTCTGATATCTACTGTCAACAATTGGACCGTTTGAAGATAGTAATTGACCAAAAACGACCTGAATTGGCCAATAAGAGAGTGTCGTGTTCCACCAGCGCAACGCTAGACTACACACATCTACAGTGACTCGCCAGAAACTTCGGGAGCCTGGTTGGGCATCGGCCATATAAAAATAATGGATTTCTTTTTCTCCAACCTAATATATCTATCAGCACAGACTGACGCTCTGCTTATCGTATACAATCGAGTCTAGAATAAAGTGTTTTAAATTTTGTAGAAATCGGTTCATATATACTTTCGTCAGATTTTAAGAAAATGGTGCATCAAATATCCAAAGTTTGTCGGCTGCGATGAAAGTTGTTCCCATTTCATTTTATAATGATATAAATACCCAATTTTGTCCGATTCAGATAAAATCTTTAACTGTGCGCTTTGCTACATCGAATTTCTGACCGATTAACATAAATTTATTTTTTTTTCTAATTTTGCTTAGCGAGTGTTAACTTATGTTGAGAATGAACAATAAATTCGTTTGCTGTATTCGCATTTATAATTCCAAATCATATGTATAGAACTGTCTATGTTTTGATAACATTTGTGATTATCTGATTAAAAATTATTATGATTACACTGTGCGACACGAAAATTTTTCAGGGGTTCTAATGTACCAATTCTGTTTAGTTGGAGTCCCTGGACCACGAATATACCTTTGGTTTTTCTGGGTCACTTCGAAAATTAGTTTTATAACGGTAAATGTAGAGAAAAACGTGGTTTCATAGATTTTTACTTTGAAACGCGTATAACTTCTTCTCTTTCTAACGGATTTATAATATTCTTTTTTTCATTCGAAGAGTAGAATTTTTTCTTTCAAACAAGGTATATACTTGGTAAATCGGTTTAGGATTGGCTGAGTTACAGTGCTTGAAATGTGAAAAAATACCCATAAAATGACAAAATTTATTTTTCTTCGGACTGTACGAAGAAATTATGATATCAAGCCGTATAAGCTTTATTATATTACGGGGAAGACAATTAAATAAGCTTTCGAAAATGAGAAAAATCAAAAAAATCGGTTAAAAAATGGACGACTTATACACATTTTTGTATTGATTCTATGCATATTCTCTAAAGGAACTATGGGTCTATCTCGTTTCCTCGTTTCCACGTTATGTTTGTAACAGAAAAAAGAAAATGAGATAGACCCATATTTCCTTTAGAGAATATGCATAGAATCACTACAAAAATGTTTATATATCATCCATTTTTAACCGATTTTTTTGATTTTTCTCATTTTCGAAAGCTTATTTAATTTTCTTCCCCGTAATATAATAAAACTTATACGACTTGATGTCATAATTTCTTCGTACAGTCCAAAGAAAAATAAATTTTGTCATTTTATGGGTATATTTTCACATTTCAAGCACTGTAACTCAGCCAATCCTCCACCGATTTACCAAGTATATACCTTGTTTGAAAGAAAAAATTCTACTCTTCGAATGAAAAAAAGAATATTATAAATCCGTTAGAAAGAGAAGAAGTTATACGCGTTTCAAAGTGAAAATCTATGAAACCACGTTTTTCTCTACATTTACCGTTATAAAACTAATTTTCGAAGTGACCCAGAAAAACCAAAGGTATATTCGTGGTCCAGGGACTCCATCTAAACGGAATTGGTACATTAGAACCCCTGAAAAAAAATTTTGTTTTGTTTTGTATCACAGTGTTATTATTATTATTTTTTTTTTTTTTTGAAGTAGCACTCATAAAATATTTTGTTAATCTAAGAAGAATAAACTAAAAATAAAAGTGATTTTGTAAATTATGACAGCAAGCAGAACATTCATAAGTTATTATCAGATGTGTTATGAAAAATTGAAACCAATATTATATGGGATCTATGCGATATTTCATAAAATTAACGATATTCTTGTACACAAAAATAAAGATGCTACTAAACGGATTTTTTGTATAGGGAATGCTTGGAATCTCATATCACAAAATGTGCCAGGAAAATTGGAAAATATCTTCATTCTGATAAATGCCGTGGTCTATGGCCTGTACCAGAACGTATGCCTATATTTACAACATTGTGATGAAAGACATGAGGAATCGTTATATAAATAACATACCAAAATAAAATGCCAAAAGCTAAAATGTTTTCCAATTGGAATATGTAATTCTTGGTGCACCACAAATATTAAATTGCAGCCAACTTAAATAGAAAATTTTCGGAAATCTCCCCAAAACTTATTTATATTTGTAGGAGATTTTCTACATAATGCGAAGCCAAACTAATCAAATATTTTGAAATCCGGATCAATAATGATTTTTAAATTTTTCCCTATATATGTGAAAAAAAAACATTAATGCAGTACAAAAAAAAAACGTTTTTTTAACAGAATATTAAAAATTTGGAAATATTGCAAAAATCCATTTATTGTTTAAATACGAGTATTCGAAGAAAACTTTAACACTTCAATCCATTTGAAAGAGTCAATAATATTTGTTTTTTTATTCACAAATTCAAAACTTTCACTTACACGATTCATTTTGTGAAACGTCTTCAAAAATGTCAACATGAAAAAATAAATAAATAAAAATCAACTGTAAAGGTTCTATTTCACTTCCGTTTCAAGATCAGAATGCCACCGACATCTGTTATAAACTGAAAACTAGAAACACCAAAGTACTCACCTAGTGGCATTTGTTTATTTATTTTTCAGCGAAATGTTAGCCTCTTGAAACCTAATCTTTTCAATACTCACAATGTTTTTTTAAGAATTTTTTTTCGCTCTGATCATATCGATGTTCATAATCTTATCAGTTTTTGGTTTTTTGTTGAGAACTATAACAACATTTGCAGGGGGTAAGAACCCCAATATGCATGTCAAAGATATTGAAAGGGGTGGTGCGAAGAGTAAGAGACTGGGTGTGTTATAATAATTTATATAGTTTTCTATTCATTATAAGATAAAGAAAGCTGTTTTGTTTTTTTAAGTAGATTTGAAATGGACTTTAGATTTTTTGCATTGTTTATTTTTAATTGTAAATTATTATTATGTTCGAAAGTGTGTGTATGCAACCGTCATTAAATGGTTTGCAGTTGGGTAGGTTTCATTTGAAATTAGAACCAGACATATAAGTATGTCTATGAGCTTATTATAATTACACTATAGTCCAAACAAATAGCTCAAAATACAGTTGCGAGAAATAAAATAGCACCAGCAAGTAACCTATCCAAACCAGTGAGCGGAGCAGTATAGTCGGACGGGGCCGACCATGCGATACCCTACACAACTACCACGAACTCTAACTTTCTGAGGATGTTTATTCCGAGTCTGAGTAATATTTCGTGATATTTGTCCCCTCTTGTCCGATTAGAGGTTAACAACACCTCTTCCTTACTTTTTTCGAATATTCAGTACAATCCTTCTATTTACTTGTCCAGATTACCTTCACGGTAGGTTGTGTTGAGATTTTCGGATTATACTCTACTCGAAAACACACAAAACATTATGTTTTCGGTCCATTTCATCCCAAAATTTTAATCTGATCATCACCGAAAATTGTAGGCGTTGTTCCAAAGCCATCAGCGCGATATTTCTCCCTCTAATGTGGTAATGGGTTACTAAATAATATCTTAATACGTAAGCACCTGTAAATATTTGACTGTAACTCCCACATCTGAGTAGATACATCACTATATCTGGTATCAATTTAAAGGAAAACCACTCCTCTTGGATATGCTATCAACTCCTGGGGTCTACATCCTCCAGGAGTAAATATATATGCCATAGAATACAAATTTTGTCATTTTTCACACAAAAGTCAGGGTCCATTTGACCCGCTAAATATTGACCGATCTTTATCAAAACATGCATGCTTATTCTCTGGCCCGATCCCCTTCTCCATGCAAAAATTCGCGGTGTTTGGGCCATAATTGCGGCCTCTGGAGCGACCAGAAAAACCGACAAAAATAATGTTTTTGGTCCATTTCATTCCCTAAATATTAACCGATCTTTTCCAAAAACAATAGGGGTCTTCATTGGCCAGAACCCATTGTACATGCAAAATGTCGTGAAGATTGGTCCATAACTGTGGCCTGTATCGTGTTTACAAATTATAATGGACAGACGGACGGACGGACGGACACACATGTCTAGATCGACTCAGCTCATTTGGGGCTGCACAAAGCTATAATACCCTGACAACATAGTTGTGTAGGGTATAATTATAGTAAAATACACTTCGTTAAAAAAATGGGTCGTGGAAAATACTGTAATACTGAAAAACGAGAATTGATTTGTAAATTTATATCAGAAGGCAAATCTTACAGTTTACCTGAGTGTTCACATAAATTGATAAGGAATGCCATGACATTTAAAGAAAATCCAGAAACATGCTGTCGAAAAAGAGTTACATCAAATTTGCTGACCAAGCGTTTAGTCCGTCAAGCCAAGTAAGAACCTTTCAAGCTTTTTAAGCAACGGAGCTGAAAAGGAGTTAAGCAACAGTGCAAACAGTTCGTCATTACATTCAAATAAATGGCTTAAAAGCCTGCCGCCCAGGAAAGTTACACTTTTAAGTGCTAAGTATGTTGCCAAGCGTATTGTTTTTGCCAAAGAACACTCAAATTATCCATTGGAAGAACATTTAATGGACAGACGAAAGTAAAATTGTGCTGTATGGGGGAAAAGGTTCCCGAGCATATGTCAGACGACCATAGAATGGCGAATGTGATCCAAAAAATACGACCAAAACGATTAAACATGGCGGCTCAGGTGTACTGATATGGATATGCTTTTCGTATTACGGGGTAGGGCCTATACATAATATTAAAACTGTAATGGATCAACATGTTTATGTTGATATATTGGAAAAAATAATGTTACTGTATGCAGACTACGAAATGCTATTGTCATTAGTCTCCCAACAAGACAATGACCACAAACATACAAGTAAGAAAGTCAAGAAATGGTTTAAGGACAATCATGTACACCAGGGACGTACGCAGGGGGGGGAGCCCTGGGGGCCCCCTTCGTAATGAATTTTTTTCACAGTAAATTTATGTTTGCAACAGCTAATTTTTTCATTTTGTACTACCATCGATTTAATAGATTAGAAATACATTTTTATACCCTACACAACTATGTTTTCAGGGTATTATAGCGCCAAAAGTTTGTAACGCCTCGAAATATTGGTCCTAGACCCACCTTTAAGTATACCGATCGTCATATCTCGACTAGCTGAGCCGATCTAGAAATGTGTGTCCGTCCGTTCGTCCATCCGTCTGTCCATTATAATTTGTAAGATATCATTTAGTAACCCATTACCACTCTAGAGGGCGGAAATATAGCGCTGATCGCTTTGAAATGTTCCCTGAGGTTCCAGTTATGGTCAAGGTCAACGCCTATAATTTTCAGTGATGATCAGATAATAATTTTGGGATAAAGTGGACCGAATTTTGGGATAAAGTGGACCGAATTTTTTGTGTTTTTTCGCGTCGATATATAAGCCACAATTATAAGACGAACATCACAACTCAACCCACGGGGAATGGAATATGGACATGTACCGAATATTGGAACTATTCGGAAAATATGTCAGTGTAAAGAAAGAGCTGTGGATCTCTAATCGGGCAAGAGGGTGCAAATATTACAAAATATTGCCCAGGCTCGGAATAAAAATCTCAGAAAGTCACAGTCCCGTGGTAGTTGTGTAGGTCGTCGGCCCCGTTGCTCCAATATTTACATGTTATTCATTAATCGTTCAAATATTAATATAATCCTTCATTCCCATTTCCACCAACCTTTATGTCTGTATTATCATACATCACAGTCCATTATATGGCTGGGATCCGTTCCTTGCTCCCATCAATATCGCTTAGAATTTGTTACAATTGAGTTAGTCATTTCCTCTATGGATCCTCGAAATAATCCGTTTGATCAAATAAAATTAATTTCTCAAGTAATGGACATATTTTATTTTCATGACAGATGACCACAGATTTCAGATTTTAATAACTTTTAATCCACCATCAGCATTTCGCTTTTGGATATCTCCCAATTATTGATGATGGATACTTTTATTGAGTTCATATTCGTTTTTTCCAATGTTTGCAGAACTATTAAACTATCAAAAAAAAAAAAAAAAAAAAAAACAGAAAATGTCAAAACATCTGTTTTTCCCAAAAAGTAAAAATAATAATGTCAATAATTTTTCATTTTTCACCAATTGTATTCCAATATGTAATGATAATGGAGAGATGAAAAATTGCAGTTACTGAACTGGTGGCTATTGTCATTACTTATAATAACATAATAGGACAAACAAATATGAGTCTATAATCTTTGATTTGTACAAATTTTTACCTCCTGGACAATTTTTTACTTAAGAGGGGATGTGTACTTGTCTGAGTATCATACATATTTTTATGAACACATTTATTCAAGATATTCAGATTGTGCATAGAAAATTAATATTAGTTAAGAGATATGATTTTGGAATTTTATTTAGATTTCCTTACTACCATGGAATTGCATGATTGACTGTGAAAATTCCTGCAAAGTTTATTCAGCGGTTTTTGTGTGTGTGTTTCTTTTTCTACGTATAGATAAAATAAATTCAATTGGGAGTAAATCTTATTAAAATCTGTTCGGCGGTTTTTGACTTTTCAAACAAAACGTTTGTTACTCTCTATTTGTAGATTATTTAAATGCAATGGGGATTACATTTTCCCCTAACGTGTTGCGTACATTTTAGTATTGATGATGTATATTTACACCTACGTCATTCAAGACGGTATCTATAACCGTTCCTAAGATATACAGGGTGGGATGAAAAATCTGCAACCAATTTCAGACTGCTGCCAATTCTAAGCCACTCGTCTGAGAGCTCTTAAAATTATTCCAGTGACAGCTCATTATAATGTTTACAAGCATACAAAAGCATTTTAGTGATCATTTTCCAGAAAAAAAAGTTATTCGGGATGGAATTCAAGCGTGATAGTGTGATTTCTTTATATTTGGTAGGAAAACCACAAGTGGCTATCGTTAGAGCACTCCAGCATTTAAATGTAAATAAATTTTTTGTGTCTCGTACCATCGCTCGTTACTGTGATACTGGTAGCGTAGTCCGACGTCAAGGAAGTGGACGGAAGAAAACAGAAACATCAGCAGAAATGGTTCGAAAAGTAAAGAAGCGACTTGATCGAAACCCGCGTCGTATTGGCCGAAAAATGGCTTGTGAGCTGAACATATCACAATATTCCATTCGGCAAAGATTGAAAAATGTGCTCTTGGTAAAGCTATTGAAATTAAAAAAAGTGCAAGAATTTACACCGCAACAGAAAGAAAATAGATTCAAAAGAGCTAAAGAGTTGCTTCGCTTGGCCGAAAGTGGTGAACTGCTGAATTTGGTTTTCTCCGATGAGAAAACATTCGTTGTCCAGCAGTTTGTAAACAAACAAAATGATCGTGTCTAATGATCTTGCCAAAGAGGTCAGCTGAAAATCTACACCTTCGGTTGGCCAACAGAACTCAAGCGCCGGCCATGGTGACGGTCGCTGTCCGCTCGTATTATTCGACCGTGCCATCAGAATGCCGAATATCATCGCGAAAATATTCTGGAGGGTGTACTAAAGCCTTGGGCACGTAAAAAATTGGCCGCAGATTTCAACAGGACTCAGCACAACCGAACTGAGCTAGCGCCGCCCAAGAGGTTTCTCGCTTCATTTCCTGCGCACAATGGCCACCAAAATCTCCGGATACCAATCCGTTGGACTATTGTGTTTGGAGTATTTTGGAAAGCAAGGTTGGCACTAAAAAATACCAAAGTGTCGATCACCTCAAGTAAGCGCCTCGCCGGGAATGGGCGTTTGGCATTGTTGCAGTTTTTTCATCTCACCCTGTACGCAAATGTTGAGGTATGTTTACTATTGATGCTATAACTCTGCAACTACGCGGAATTTTTGAAGTTTATAGCCTATTTTACTTTCAGGGCTTGAGTGCTTCTAATAACTGAAATTCATAAGAACAGCGAGGAACGGGCATTAGACATAATATTCTATATTGTTCTTGAACGACAAGAACCAAACCATTTTCAATATTTTTGTAATAAATTTTAATAACTTCAATGCGTTGTACATAGCAAAAAATGGAGTAGGGTATGTCATAATCTACACCGTTCGACTTAAGTCCATTAATTACTGGTTGTAAACATAGATGTGTTGGAAGCGTATTATCACTGATAACTCTACCTTAATGTGTCAATTTTACGAACGCCATTACCATTAATTTATATTTATCAATGTCAACAACCACTATAGTTTCGTACATTGTCAAAAGATGGCGCGCGGGTATGCAGAGAAACAAAATAAAGAAAATCCAAAAATCCACTGTTCAGGGATGTACCCTATGGTACAAGGTATTATCTCTTTGTGCATATGTTTGTAACGGGCAAGAGGAAACCAGATAGGCACATGGTTCATTTTGAGAATATGTCTAGAATCATTTTCTGAGTTGATTTATGGATGTCCGTTCGTCCTTCCATGTATTCTTGTGAACAAAGTACATGCATCATTTATGATTCGATTTATATGAAATTTGACACAAGTCATTTGTTTGACACAAGGACGACCCTTATTGGAATTCGAGAAAATAGGTTCAAATTGTTGGTGGTTAAAACTACAGCAACCAAAATTGCAATGCTAATAAATCTGAACCGGCTACTGGCAGAGATTAATTTCAGTACGTTTTGTCAATCGGCCTAATCTTTAGTGCACCATTTACTTAAAATCGGACGAAAGTATATATTGGACCCATATCTAAATCTGAACCGATTTTCACGAAACTTAGCACACATCATACTAGACTTAATTCAGTACGCTGTGCCAAATTTCATGCAAATCGAAAGGTATATAGGGACTTTGGTGCACCATTTACTTTAAATCGGACAAAACTATATATGTGAGCTATATCTTAATTTGAACCGATTTTCTCGAAACTTGGCACACATCATTGTGGACCTAATTCAGTACTCTGTGCCAAATTTCGTGCAAATAGAATAATATATAGGGACTTTGGTGCCCCATTTACCTTAAATCGGATGAAAATATATATGGGAGCTATATCTAATTCTGAACCGATCTTTCCCAATTCCAATAGGGTTCGTCCTTGGGCCAAATAAGTGACTTGTGCCAAATTTCATCTAAATCGGGTCATAAATGCGACCTGTACTTTGTTTACAATTTAATATCTACAGACGGACGGATGGACAGACATACATAAATCGGCTCAGAAAGTGATTCTATGCATATTCTCAAAAGGAACCATGTGTCTATCTCGTTTCCTTTTGCCTATTACAAACATATGCACAAAGACATAATACCCTGTACCACAGTGTGGTGAAGGGTATAAATATAGGGAACATACCTATTCCGACATTTCTACAAACCGATTATGGTTTTAAATATTGGTCCTGGACCCCATGTTTCTTTGGACCAAATTTGTTTCAAAAATTTTTGATGCGAGGTGCATCTCTAACATCAAATACGTCCTAATTGTACAACATTAGATGAAATCCGATTAAATGGCAGCTAAATCTACATCTGAATCGATTTATCGTGCAAATAGAATGCTATGTACAATTTAGTCTCAATCGGACAAATAATGGCAGTATGGTGCTCCATTTACATAAAATCGGACGAATCTATTTAACACTAGAACGCCGAAGGCGGTCATTTTGACCGCTTTCCAATTTCAAGTACAAGAGCAACTGTGCATTTAATGACACTTTTTTTAAATATGGTGACTTTTTGTACCTCATAGAATTACGTTTATTATAAAAAATTCACCAAATTTAAAAAAAAAGTCATTAAATGCACAGTTGCTTTTGTACTTGAAATTGGAAAGCGGTCAAAATGACCGCCTTCGGCGTTCTAGTGATATGGGAGCTATATTGAAATATGAACCGATTTTCTACAAATTTCAATAGGGTTCGTCTTTAGAATAAATAATGGCAGTATGGTGCTCCATTTACATAAAATCGGACGAAACTGTATATGGGAGCTATATGGAAATATGAGCCGATTTTCTCCAATTTCAATAGGGTTCGTCTTTAGAATAAATAAGTGACCTTTGCCAAATTGTATTCAAATCGGTTCATAAATGCGTCCTGTACTTTTTTCACAAAATACATGGACGGATGGACATGCATAAATCGACTCCTAAAGTGAGAAAATGCCTAGAATATTCTCAAAAGGAACCATGGGTCTATCTCGTTTGCTTTTGCCTGTTACAAACATATGCGCAAATACATAATACTCTGTAAACGTTGTCGTGAAGAGTATAAATACCGAATTTAATGTTTCAGGTTGTGTCTTCAAAATATTTAATTATAATTTAATTTGTGTTTTAATACATTCGAGATGTATATTCGAAATCGATAGAGAATAAATATCGACTCCTGCTATGACTCATCTTACGTATTTATTAAAAACGGTTACAAATTTTGATGAATATATAATATGAAAATAGACAAACATTTCTTAAAGTCATTTTTTATAAACAAAAGAATACATACGAAAAAAATATGAATTCAATATTAAATGATTTGTTTGTTCAACAAACTTTAATTACAATTATTATAAAAACATACCATAAGCGATTACCAATTAAAAAAAAAAAAACACAAAAATCTACATTAATTGATGGCAGTTATATCATTTAAATTCTTTACCTAGCCCCCATTTAAAATTCAAACGCTAAAACTCTAACTCTAAAAAATGAGTGAAACCATTAAACAAAATTATTTATTTACATTTTGCTGCAGACAGAACGACAGACTTCGGGGCAAACCAATAGACAGTTTTTTGCTGCTGCTGTTGTTTTTGGTTTTGATAAACAAATAGCTTGAATAATTATTGACTTAATGCATGTGTAATTAATACATTAAATGGCAACCAAATTCATAGAATATTCAAATGGACCACGACCATGGTCGCAGCAGTGGGCACAGGGGATTATGTTGACAATCAGTTGGTAGACAGTAGTGCGAAAACAAATGACAAATCAAACATTCATTATTATTTATTTATTTTTTTGAACGCCATCTCCCATATTTTAGTGCACACAAAAAAAAAAAAAAAAAATCAACTCGTAACGATTTTAATTTCCGCTTAATATATTGCAACGATCAAGGAAATCCCAACAATTACGCCGATGGCACTTAACTGTTGTCGACCAACAGAACAGAATAAAACACAAACGCAGTCAGACGATATAATCAATCAGAGTATCATCACATGGTGATAATATGTTTTCCCCTGAGGTTATTATTGTATTGTGAATTGTTTTTTGTTTTTTTTTTTTGTTTTTTGTTTCGTTTTCGAAATGCTAGGGAATTGACTTTTGTATTTCCATTGCAGCACCCAAAAGAGATTTAATGCATTATGAAGTTGTGGCTACTAAAATATAAACACAAAATTTGATTGTGAAACGAATTAAACCAGTAAGGAAGGTTCAAAAGTAGGACGGGGCCGACTATATGATACCCTTCATCACTTTGGGTACATAGAAGAGATGCTTATGTAAAATATCATGTAGATGGAACAGACAAAGCATCTTTGAGGACCAATGAAATGGAATCGGGCAAAATTAATGTGTGATTTACATAGATATTTGAACCAATTAAAAACCCCATACACATATCATTCTGAAATCTATGAAAAATTTCATGTCAATCGGGCAGACTTGGATTCTTCGGTTTAGCATTTGTGTTAAATCGAACAAAATTATATGTGGGAGCTATATGTAAATGCGGACCTGAGCAGGTCCAGAGCGCTGTCCACAATTTTATTTCGTATATATGGAACAGACGTAGGCTCCTCCGTGCCTACAATTTGACATGATCATACAAAAATCGACCCAGAAAATAATTGTGTGCATATTCTGAAAACGAAACAATGGACCTATGTCTATGGGTATAAATGATCATAATATAAACTTTTCTGATTTTCTCTTTTAACAAAATATTTATACCCTTAGCCTTATGGCTAATGAGGTATATACACTTTGATACGGTGAATGAGCCTAAAGTGGCCCACACTCGACAAACATGTGCGTTCGATCGGTGTGAATCGAAGCAATGTTTGACGTGTGTGGTACGGCGATCACACCGATTTGCCTGTGCACAAACCAATCGAAAAAATTTTTTTAATTTTTTGTTGTGCGACGCGCACATGACGTCTGTGGCCTGGTGTGTGGATATTTTCTCATTTGTGGCAAAATTTCTTGGAGTGCGGATCAGCGGACAAATTAAAAAAAAAAAAAAAAAAAAAAAAAAAAAAAACAAGTGAAAAAGCGTTAAGGGGACCCCACCCATTCTCGATTTTAATTTTTTAAGATTTTCAATGGGCTGGTAAAACAATACCAATGCTTGTTAAGGTTTATAACTTTGCACATATATATTTGAAGATTTAAAAAGGAAGAAAAATAATTTACAAAAATGTTTTGTTGTTGTTTTGTTGTTGTTTTTTGTAATTAAAGAGAAGTCCTTATTTTTGATGGCGGGCATGATAACTCCTCACTGGAACATCGGAATCCGAAAATTCCAACGGTGTTAGAAAGAGTACATGTCTGGCTCTCGTATGAACTAGGATTATTGACTTCGCTCTAAAATTAACAAAATGGCGGACCTTTGAAAAAATATTTTTGGAAAATCACCGATTTTTGACTAAAAACCAAGTTAAAAAATAAGGAAGATTTTCACCGATTGGCTTTATCCTAGTTCATACGAGAGCTATACACTCACAGAAAAACGTGTAAAAATTTGGACTCGATTGGGTTTTTAGTTTTTGAGTTATCGTGCTCGCCATTCACAAAAGAGAAAAACGCGTTTAAAGTTTGAGAAGCCCTTTAGCCGTCACTTGATGCTGACACTATAAATCGGCTATATCTTCAAGAGTTCTTGAAATTTTCACTTGAAATTTTGTAGGGACATTCTTTAATTAGTGTAGATTCGAATTAAATCAAAAAAAATTTTGACCCCGAGAATGGGGGGGTCCCCTTAAGTTCGGCCGGGCCGAACTTTGGATACCCTCCACCATAGATATACTGGCAGGTAATTGAAATGAAAATATAGGGAACATACCAAAAATGGACATATGCCGACATTTCTATAAACCGATTATGTAAACAATAATTTTTAATAGAAAATTAAACCATCAGCCTTATGGCTAATTAGTGTGTAAAATGTGCCTCATGGAAATATTCGTTCTAGACCCCATGTTTCTTTGGACCAAATCCGTTTCAGAAAAATTTGATTTCATCCCATCTTATTATGTTTTCCAAACTTAGTTCAAGTCCGAATTTGGGGAATATAGGTCCATGCCTTCTGGTAACTCCCACACAGGGGCTACGGTTATACCTTAATGCGGGCTATAGTTCATTATCGAAACGTACGTTCTAGTTTTTTATCTGGATATCCTTCGCAGGTGAAATGATTACAACACAGTGTTAGAACCAAACCCAAAACGCGGAAAAATCAGATAATTATATTATATGGGGACTACGCCTAAAAACGGGGTTGACTATTAATAATTGTTGGTCTTAAAATTTTACAAGAATATATACACATTATAGGGTCGGAAATGAATATTTCGGTGAGTTACAAACGGAATGACAAAATTAATATACCCTACATACTATGGTGGAGGGTATAAAAATGGGGTTATATGGGGACTACGCCTAAAAGGAGTTCACTATTAATAATTGTTGGTAGGGAGATTTGTTTCCATGTACGGCTACAAAATACCAAATTTCAGTGATTTCGGTTAAAAAACGCACTCAAGAACACCAAAATACCGAAATTTGGGGGTACCCTTATATGGGGGGTGTTCAAAATACTTTGAACAGAATTCTGTGTTACAGAAGATTTGATCGTTGGAGTGTTTTAAGATAAGAGTCTAAAATCCCACACGGAACGCTGATAAGACTGTTGTTGTTGGTGGTGAGATTTTATGACGCACACGATGGGAAAACTCTCCACAGATCAAATTCTATTATTAGAACAAATAGTTTACTGATAAGTATTTTGTGTTTGAGATTAGGCTAAGAAAGAGTTGTTTAAGTAGAACCTAAGGATAAATATTTTTTTAAAATTAGTGCCTTACAACCACTCACATAGTACGGTCGGGAGCACCGTGTCGTGTCTTACTATATTATACAGGCGAGCTGCGGCTGTCTGTATATTTTTCTACATTTTTGGTCCTTCGAGCCGGATTCCTTTTTCTTCAGCTGCCACATAGATCCAGCCTCGCTAAACTGCAAGGTTTCTATTTGATTCTGCTGCACTAGTGGACTGTCACCATCATTGCCTCTTGCGAATAAATTCCCTCTATAGTGAGGGCTTGCCGGGGGCACCAAAATATCATTGGAGGATTCCAGCTTATTACACAGCTCCTCGTTTACATCAAAGTATATGTCCTCCGTACGATTCAATTTGAAGAACATATCTTCAGAAAAGTCCACATTTGAAGTTTTTGGAATCAACTTTTTGATTTCCATATATATTGCCTTCAAATATTCCATTTCCGATAGGGCTTTTTCTTTGGACATTGTAGGCAATTCCATTTTCACTTCATCGCACCGCTCAATTACATAATCGGCTTCATTATATATTTCCTCCAATGCGAAATCAAAAATCTTCATGTTCTTGGCGTAGATATGACAATAGAACTCCAGATAATTTCGCTTGATGCCATCTACTTCCTTCAAAATGGTTTCACAAATTTGGGTCACCTTCTCCAGATCTGCTGTTATATTTTCATCCTTGATCAGCCAACTTGTCTTTAATAATCTTCACCCATTCCTTTAGTAGATCTTCTGGCCGGAAGGGTATTCTTTTCTTTAAATATGCACATATGGCGTTCAACTCCTGCGCCTCTCGATTAAACCGCCTGTACATTTTCGTTCTCTCCTTCTCATCAAGTCTTTTTTTCCAAGACTCTATGGAGAAGTCTAACTCCATCTCCATTTTATTTTATAAAAAACTGTTCACCTCGTAGAACAGAAAATTTAGCAATTCTTGAGCTCCTTACTCAAAATTGCTTTTATATTTTTTTCCACTTTTGCTGCTTCTACTGAGTCTCTTACCACGGGTGGGGGAAAACTCAGTTTTTCGAAGGACCAAAAAATGTAGAAAAATATACAGACAGCCGAAGTTCATCTGTATAATAAATAAAGACACGACACGGTGTTCCCGACCGTACTGTTTGAGTGGTTGTAAGGCACTCCTCTGGTTTAGATCATTTCTAATGTCATCAAAGAAATGGACATCAAATTTAAATGCTCTCCGTATATTTTTTATTTTTAAGATTATCGGTATACAACCATTCTCAACTCGGTAATATTCCGATTTAATATTTTCGGCGTCAATTTTGAGCGCTAATTGCTGAACTTCTTGCAACTCTTCTTCGAGTATATTCATCCATTCCATCAATTGGGCCATTTTGCGGAAGGATATTTTCGATTCCAAAACGTACACATGGCGTTTAACTCCTCGGCTTTTCGAGTAAATCGCCGGCACTGTTCCTTCTTCTCATTTTCATCAAGTCTTTTTTGCTAAGACTCTATGGAGAAGTCTAACTCTTCCTCCATCCTATTGTTTTTTTTTTTTTTTAATAAAAAACTCTTCACTTCGTTCACAATTTGAGTGAGCTCCTCACTCAAAATTGTTATTGTATTTTTTTTTTGCAACGCCAATCGCTGATTCCACTGAGTCTGTTACTCAGTTTTTTCGAAGGACCAAAATATTTAAAATATACCGACAGCCGCAGCTTGTCTGTATAACAAATAAGAAGACACGGACAGCCGACCGTTCTTGCTGAGTGGTTGTAAGTCACTAATTTTATAAAAATATTTATCCTCAGGTTCTACTTAAACAACTCTTTCTTAGCCTAATCTCAAACACAAAATACTTATCAGTAAACTATTTGTTCTAATAATAGAATTTGATCTGTGGAGAGTTTTCCCATCGTGTGCGTCATAAAATCTCACCACCAACAACAACAGCCTTATCAGCGTTCCGTGTGAGATTTTAGACTCTTATCTTAAAACACTCCAAAGATCAAATCTTCTGTAACACAGAATTCTGTTCAAAGTATTTTGAACATGCTGACGACTGGCAAGAAGAGCTGATAAATTATATTTCTGTTCAAAGCATTTTGAACAGGGGGCTACCAGAAAAAATGGACCTATATTCATAATTTTTTGTGGAGTGATTTGGAAGCTATTACGAACTCAAAGTACTAAATTACAGCCAATTCGGTGGAAAAATACGACCAAAACCCCCAAAATACTGAAATTTAGGAGGTACCGTTATATGGGGGCTACCAGAAAAAGTGGACCTATATTTATAATTTTTTGTGGTGATATTAAGTACCCAATAACAATTCAATGTACCAAATTTCAGCGAATTCTGCGGAATAACGCGCTCAAGAACCCCAAAATACCGAAACTTGAGGGGTACCCTTATATGGGAGCTATGCCTAAACGTGGACCGATATATCCCATCTTCGAACATGACCTGCCTGCAGACAAAAGACAAACCTATGTAAAATTTCAGCGCCCTATTTCAATTCCTTCGGAAGATAGCGTGATTACAACAGACGGACGGACGGACATGGCTAGATCGTCTTAGAATTTTACCCTGATCAAGAATATATATACTTTATAGGGTCGGAAATGAATATTTCGGTGAGTTACAAACGGAATGACAAAATTAATATACCTTCCATACTATGGTGGAGGGTATAAAAAAAGTCGGACTGGGCCGACTATATGATACCCTTCACCACTTTGGGTATATTGAACAGGTGAATCATAACATAAGGACCATTAACATGAAATTGGATCCAAAAACATGTCATTCTGCAACCAATACTAAATTTTTCATTTGGACAGAAATAGAGTTTCTTCTTACAATGGGGTAAAATTATGTAAATCAATTGATTATTTGGATAAATATCTGATGAACATGAGGAGTTTGGTGCACCATTTATTTAAATTAGAAAAAAGGCTATATCGAAATATGAACCGATTTCATCGAAACTTTCCACTCTCTAGGTTATATTAACTTCACTACGTTGTGCAAAGTTTTGAGTCAATCGGCGTACATTTTTTTTATTAATTACAGTTCCATGTACAAAATTGTGTGGTAATCGGATAAACTTTGGTTTTTTAGTGCACAATTTAAATAAAATCGAAAGAAAATATATATAGGAGCTACATCTAAATCTCAACCAATTTTCAGAAAACGTAGCACATCATTGTAGACTCAATTCATTACGCTCTGACAAATCTCGTGCAAATCGAAAGATATTAAGAGACTTTGGTGCACGAAAATATATATGGGAGCTATATCGAAATCTAAAACGATTTTCATGAAATTTAACACACATCTTTCTAGACTTAATTCAGTGCGCCGATTTTCAGGAAACTTCACACACATCATTCTAGACCTAATTCAGTACGCTGTGCCAAATTTCGTGCAAATCGAACGATGTATAGGAACTTTGCTACACCATTTACATTAAATCGGACGAAATATATATATATATATATATATACATTAAATCGGATGAAAATTTATATGGGAGCTATATCAAAAATAAATGAAATGAAGTTTTGTGGATCCGTTTGACGTGTTTGAGCTATCTTCCATGTTTCTTTGGATCAAATCCGTTTCAGGATATTTGGAGTCGGTCTACACATGTCCGTCCGTTCGTCCGTTGTACGTCTGGCTGGCTGATGCGCACGATAACTCTCGAAGAGAATAATCAATTTCATCCAAATTTTGCACATCTTAATATTTCAAAATTGTCAACATTTTCAATATTTGTAAATCCAATATCTTGCGAACGGAATGTCCGATATGAATCAAACTTGGTACAACCCATTTTTTACGAAGTCTAGATTAAGTCCAAAGATGGGAGCTATTGGAACCTATTATCTTTACCAACCCTATATCAATTCTAAATATTGGACCCAGTAGTTTATACAATTTTATCAACATTAAATCCGAAGCCTCTTTGACAAAAATATATATCTTATATCAAGCTAAACAGTGAGCGGAGCAGTATAGTCGGACGGGGCGGACCATATGATACCCTAAACAACTACCACGAACTCTAACTGTTTGCGGTTCTATATTCTGAAACTGGGAAATATTTCGTGATATTTGCACCCTCTTGATCGATTATAGGTCAACAGCTCCACTTTCTAACCCTGACATATTTTCCATTTTTTTTCTTGAAGTGAATTTTCCCCCATAAAATAAAATTAGGTTTTCGTTGATTTGACCATCGGAATATTGAACGATCATCATCTAAACAGCCGCTCTAAGTATTTGGTCACATCTCCTTCACCTTGTAAAATATGTTATGTTCGGCATATAATAATTGCCTCTAGAGCGACTAGAAAATCCGATAAAATTAAAGTTTTCCGTTCATTGCACCCCCTGAATGAAATCTCAACTTCACCGAAAACTATAGGCGTAGTCCTTGACCATAATCGGAACTTCCTTTAGAATTTCAAAGCGATCAGCGCGACATTTCCGTCTTTTAATGGAGTAATAGTAATACTATGCACATAGTCACATTTACCTTATTATGCATAACTCCTATATCTGAGCACATCCGACAATATAATTGGTATCAATATTCTCGGGTCTATGTCATTTGTCATTCCTCACACAAAAGTCAGGGTCCATTTGACCCGCTAAATATTGACCGATCTTTATCAAAACAGTCATGCTTATTCTTTGGCCCGATTCCGCGGCGTTACAAACTCTTGGGCTGCACAAAACTATAATACCCTGACAACATAGTTGTGCAGGTTATAATAATAAAATCTGTGTGTAATTCCGAACCATAGGCTGGGTGTGTATATCTGTCGGCAAAACCGAATGACACTTTTTTTACTAGTATTATTTAAATGCCAAACATTATGTAGCTTCATTTAAACGATTATAACATCTGACATTTGATGCATCAATAATTCCAATAATTTTTCATAATAAATTTTTCGTTTCTATAATAATATAAGTGTATACACCAAATTGCATATAACCTATAAAATAGAGACAAATAAATATAGCGATTTCTAGGAACAAAATTTAAAAAAAAAAATCTGATCGAACAAAATACATAAACAAATTATTAAATTCACGTAATACAACAGCGATTGAATTAAAAATATAAGTAAATATCAATGTGTTGGTTTGTCATAAATACTAGCCAATAATGCTAGTAAACATTTGTGTCCAATAAATTAGCATTAAAATTCTATCGACTTTGAAACAAGCCAAATTGACAAGCATACGCTTTGAATGTTTAGTATTGAGACATATGGATCCAAGTTGTTGGTACTGGCCTTATATGACGGTATAGCTTCATTTCGGTATTTTGGATGTTTTACTTGCATTCTCCAAATGATGTGGTTTTAATGGTTGGCCTTCCAGGATTTTGTGATTTTGTGAGTAAAAAAACTTCTTCCCAAAAAATATTCAAAATAGGTCCATGACATACCCACATTTTGGACATTATCCGAATGAGATGAAATTTGTGTACATTGGTACACCTCAAGCATGAAACCTATTGGCGTATGTTGTTTTAGAGTAAGATTTTACAAAAAATGTGGGTGCCATTGAGATGAGATTTTGGACAAAGTACTAGGCGAATTTAAAGTAAGTGTGCCATTCCCGAATTTTGGAGAGTAGAAAACTTCAACAGAAGTCCTATCTACAGAACTCAAATAAAACGTCTTTAAGATCCTTCGATTTCATCTAGATGACAGTGGGGTATTGTAAAATCGAAAGAAATAAAGGGACTTTGTTGCACCAGTTAGCTTAACGGGACCCCCCATTCTCGGGGTCAAAATTTTTGTTGATATAATTCGAACCTACACTGATTAAAGAATGTCCCAGCCAAATTTCAAGTGAAAATCTCAAGAACTCGTGAAGATATATCCGATTTATTGTGTCAGCATCAAGTGACGGCTGAAGGGTTTCTCAAACTTTAAACGCGTTTTTCTCTAATTTTTTTTTGCGAATGGCGGGCACGATAACTCAAAAACTAATAATCCAATCGGTTCCAAATTTTGCAACGTTTCTCTGGGAGTGTATAGCTCTCGTATGAACTAGGATAAAGCCAATCGGTGAAGATCTTCCTTATTTTTTAACTTGGTTTTTGGTAAAAAATCGGCGATTTTCCAAAAATATTTTTTCAAAGGTCCACCATTTTGTTAATTTTAAAGCGAAGTCAATAATTCTAGTTCACACGAGAGCCAGACATGTACTCTTTCTAACACCGTTGGAATTTTCGGATTCCGATGTTCCAGTGAGGAGTTATCATGCCCGCCATCAAAAATAAGGACTTTTCTTTAATTAAAAACCAGTAAGGAAAGTAGTAAAGTCGGGCTGGGCCGACTATATGATACCCTTCACCACTTTGGGTATATTCTACATATGTATCCAGCTTAGCAACATCATTTTCGACTTAATTCAGTACTTCAGTAGTGTTGGCGGTTTATTTGGTATACCATTTGTATTTTGTTTTTATAAAAAAGAACTATTTATTAGTGGGGAATGTATGGCATTGATTGCCGAGGAGTAAGGCAGGGAAGACTATAGTTTCGGATCACGCCACTGATCCTCATCAGTTCCCTTAGTTTTGTGTTGGGATATTCTCCCCAGAAGCTATTGCTTCTATAAAAAAACCCTTTCAAACCCAAATGTCTCTTGTAACAATGCGAAGTACTTAGCTGACCAACGTACACTATACCAAAAATCGTGCAAATCGAAAGATATATAGGGACTTTGGTGCACCAATTACATAAATTCGGACGAAAATATATATGGGAGCTATATCTAAATCTGAACCGATTTTCACGAAACTTTGCAACATCATTCTAGACTTAATTCAGTATGCTATGCCAAAATTCGTGCAAATGAAAATATTTCCAGGGACTTTGGTGCACCAATTACCTACAATCGGGCGAAAATATATATAGGAGCTATATCTAAATCTGAACCGATTTTCATGAAACTTAGCACAAATAATTAAAGACCCAAATGTCAGTACGCTATGTCCAATTTCGTGCAAATCGAAAGATATGTAGGGTCTTTGGTACACCAATTACCTTAAATCGGATGAAAATATATATGGGAGCTATATCTGAATCTGAACCGATTTTCACGAAACTTAGCATACATCATTCTAGACCTCATTCATTACGCTGTGCCAAATTTCGTGCAAATCGAAAGATATATAGGGACTTTTGTACAAAATTTACCTTAAATCGGACGAAGTTATATATGGGAACTATATCCAAATCTGAACCGATTTTCACGAAACTTGGCATACATCATTCTAGACTTTATTCATTACGCTGTGCCAAATTTCGTACAAATCGAAAGATATATAGGGACTTTGGTACACAATTTACCTTAAATAGGACGAAGATATACAAGCATACGCTTTGAATGTTTAGTATTGAGACATATGGATCCAAGTTGTTGGTACTGGCCTTATATGACGGTATAGCTTCATTTCGGTATTTTGGATGTTTTACTTGCATTCTCCAAATGATGTGGTTTTAATGGTTGGCCTTCCAGGATTTTGTGATTTTGTGAGTAAAAAAACTTCTTCCCAAAAAATATTCAAAATAGGTCCATGACATACCCACATTTTGGACATTATCCGAATGAGATGAAATTTGTGTACATTGGTACACCTCAAGCATGAAACCTATTGGCGTATGTTGTTTTAGAGTAAGATTTTACAAAAAATGTGGGTGCCATTGAGATGAGATTTTGGACAAAGTACTAGGCGAATTTAAAGTAAGTGTGCCATTCCCGAATTTTGGAGAGTAGAAAACTTCAACAGAAGTCCTATCTACAGAACTCAAATAAAACGTCTTTAAGATCCTTCGATTTCATCTAGATGACAGTGGGGTATTGTAAAATCGAAAGAAATAAAGGGACTTTGTTGCACCAGTTAGCTTAAGGGGACCCCCCATTCTCGGGGTCAAAATTTTTGTTGATATAATTCGAACCTACACTGATTAAAGAATGTCCCAGCCAAATTTCAAGTGAAAATCTCAAGAACTCGTGAAGATATATCCGATTTATTGTGTCAGCATCAAGTGACGGCTGAAGGGTTTCTCAAACTTTAAACGCGTTTTTCTCTAATTTTTTTTTGCGAATGGCGGGCACGATAACTCAAAAACTAATAATCCAATCGGTTCCAAATTTTGCAACGTTTCTCTGGGAGTGTATAGCTCTCGTATGAACTAGGATAAAGCCAATCGGTGAAGATCTTCCTTATTTTTTAACTTGGTTTTTGGTAAAAAATCGGCGATTTTCCAAAAATATTTTTTCAAAGGTCCACCATTTTGTTAATTTTAAAGCGAAGTCAATAATTCTAGTTCACACGAGAGCCAGACATGTACTCTTTCTAACACCGTTGGAATTTTCGGATTCCGATGTTCCAGTGAGGAGTTATCATGCCCGCCATCAAAAATAAGGACTTTTCTTTAATTAAAAACCAGTAAGGAAAGTAGTAAAGTCGGGCTGGGCCGACTATATGATACCCTTCACCACTTTGGGTATATTCTACATATGTATCCAGCTTAGCAACATCATTTTCGACTTAATTCAGTACTTCAGTAGTGTTGGCGGTTTATTTGGTATACCATTTGTATTTTGTTTTTATAAAAAAGAACTATTTATTAGTGGGGAATGTATGGCATTGATTGCCGAGGAGTAAGGCAGGGAAGACTATAGTTTCGGATCACGCCACTGATCCTCATCAGTTCCCTTAGTTTTGTGTTGGGATATTCTCCCCAGAAGCTATTGCTTCTATAAAAAAACCCTTTCAAACCCAAATGTCTCTTGTAACAATGCGAAGTACTTAGCTGACCAACGTACACTATACCAAAAATCGTGCAAATCGAAAGATATATAGGGACTTTGGTGCACCAATTACATAAATTCGGACGAAAATATATATGGGAGCTATATCTAAATCTGAACCGATTTTCACGAAACTTTGCAACATCATTCTAGACTTAATTCAGTATGCTATGCCAAAATTCGTGCAAATGAAAATATTTCCAGGGACTTTGGTGCACCAATTACCTACAATCGGGCGAAAATATATATAGGAGCTATATCTAAATCTGAACCGATTTTCATGAAACTTAGCACAAATAATTAAAGACCCAAATGTCAGTACGCTATGTCCAATTTCGTGCAAATCGAAAGATATGTAGGGTCTTTGGTACACCAATTACCTTAAATCGGATGAAAATATATATGGGAGCTATATCTGAATCTGAACCGATTTTCACGAAACTTAGCATACATCATTCTAGACCTCATTCATTACGCTGTGCCAAATTTCGTGCAAATCGAAAGATATATAGGGACTTTTGTACAAAATTTACCTTAAATCGGACGAAGTTATATATGGGAACTATATCCAAATCTGAACCGATTTTCACGAAACTTGGCATACATCATTCTAGACTTTATTCATTACGCTGTGCCAAATTTCGTACAAATCGAAAGATATATAGGGACTTTGGTACACAATTTACCTTAAATAGGACGAAGATATATATGGGAGCTATAACTAAATCTGAACCGATTTTCACGAAACTTGGCATACATCATTCTAGACATTATTCATTACGCTGTGCCAAATTTCGTGCAAATCGAAAGATATATAGGGACTTTGGTACACAATTTACCTTAAATAGGACGAAGATATATATGGGAGCTATATCTAAATCTGAACCGATTTTCACGAAACTTGGCATACATCATTCTAGACCTTATTCATTACGCTGTGCCAAATTTCGTGCAAATCGAAAGATATATAGGGGCTTTGGTACACAATTTACCTTAAATCGGACGAAGATATATATGGGAACTATATCTAAATCTGAACCGATTTTCACGAAACTTGGCATACATCATTCTAGACTTTATTCATTACGCTGTGCCAAATTTCGTGCAAATCGAAAGATATGTGGGGACTTTGGTACACAATTTACCTTAAATCGGACGAAGATATATATGGGAGCTATATCTAAATCTGAACAGATTTTTATGAAATTTTACACACATCATTCTAGACCTAATTCATTACGCTGTGCCAATTTTCGTGCAAATCGAAAGGTATATAGGGACTTTGGTACACCATTTACCTTAAATCGGACGAAGATATATATGGGAGCTATATCTAAATCTGAACCGATTTTCACGAAACTTGGCATACATCATTCTAGACCTTATTCATTACGCTGTGCCAAATTTCGTGCAAATCTAAAGATATATAGGGACTTTGGTACACAATTTATCTTAAATCGGACGAAGATATATTTGGGAGCTATATCTAAATCTGAACCGATTTTTATGAAATTTTACACACATCATTCTAGACCTAATTCATTACGCTGTGCCAATTTTCGTGCAAATCGAAAGATATATAGGGACCGTTTACATTAAATCGGACGAAAATATATATGGGAGCTATATCTAAATCTGAACCGATTTTTCCCATTTTCAATAGGGTTCGTCCTTGGGCCAAACAAATGAGCTGTGCCAAATTTCATCCAATTCGGATCATAAATGCGACCTGTACTTTGTTTACAATTTAACATCTACAGACGGACGGACGGACATGCATAAATCGACTCAGAAAGTGATTCTATGCATATTCTCAAAAGGGTTGTTTCCCTTACATTGGACGAAAATATATATGGGAGCTATATCTAAATCTGAAACGATTTTCACGAAACTTAACACACATCATTGTAGACCTAAATCATTAGGCTATGCAAAATTTCGTGCAAATCGAAAGATATACAGGGACTTTGGTGCAACATTTACATTAAATCGAACGAAAATATATACGGGAGCTATATCTAAATCTTAACCGATTTCCGGGAAACTTAACACACATCATTAGGCTGTGCAAAATTTCGTGCAAATCGAAGGTATATAGGGTCGTTGCACTATAGGTAATTTGCCCTGTTTTGAGGAAAAACTTAATAACAGCGGTGTTAAACGATTTTTTGACTTTTTAAATGATTTATATGTACAAGAAAGAGAAAACGCAGATTTCCACAGTAGAAACCGGATATAACGAACAACGGTTATCAGCAACTACACATATAACGAACAAAGCTAATTCTTTTTCAGATATTTTCATTAGTTTTCTTAAACACAAAAAACGGTTGAAAACTATTAGGGTAGTGTGTTAAAAATATTTCGACCCCGCGATCAGATTTTTAAAGGAATAATTATTACAATGTTGTATGTTTTTGCAGAATGCATTAATAACAATTAATTCAGTACCCATTTTTACTCTTTGATGTTATTAATATGTAAAAGTGAGATAAAACCATGTGAACTACAGTCGAACACGATTATAGTAAACCCTGGTTATACTGAACAACATTTTTTCGTATGTATTTTTTTATTTTTAATCAATTCTAAAAAATTAATTTTTGGTGGTTTATATTCTAAGGGAAACCCAAGCCCGCCATTTCCTCTTTTGCACATTAATTTTGTAATCAAAATTCGAATGTATTCGTTTTTTTCGCGGAAAAGCTCTATCTTTCTATGACATTGGGTCCATTTTGACAAATGCATGCAAAATTACCTAATTTCCTTTTTTAAGTTGACGCATTTTTCGTCCATATTGCTGTTATTGCAAACTTTACGTGCGGGGACGTTGTAAATAACAATATGTTTCTTTGCTTTTATTTCTTTCATCAAACCAAATATCGAAAATTTTATTGTTTTTTATTCTGAAGTTCTCTACAAAAAACGGATATATCTTGAAAAACGCAAAAAATCGCAATTTGAGACGTATTGGAATCGATTTAGGAGGCTTTCATTTATATATTACAGTTGTCAAAAGATCAGACAAATTTAAACATTTTAGTAAAAGTCTATCTAAAATGTCTCATGTGTAAAAATAAACGCATTTATTTTATTATAGTCAACTATGTAAACTTTGAATCGCTACACAAACGTATTAACAAATATTATATACTAGCATATGCCCGCTACGTCGTTAGCGGTTCTTTTTGTAGTTAAAATAAAAAAACATTAATTTAGCTACACAATACACATTAAGTATGAATTTAAAACATTTCTAATAATGATAGGTCCTATATCTTAAATTTGTTAAGAAAGTCTCAGATCTTATTATGCATTTCTTTTGAACAGAATCGTTGATGCTTCTATCTTTCTTACTTAATCGAGTACAACTTGCTTATATTTGTGCATGTGTAATATTTTCTCGATCCTCCCGATAGACTTATGCAAATAGTACCATAATACGGCTATTAGACTTTTATGTTCCTTTCTGTAATTTAATACTAATGGTAAAATACGAAGTAAGTTTTCGTACTTTTGTACCCTTGTAGTTCGAATTTGTAATATAATATATTGCACAGCTCATTATTTATTATGTAGAGAAAGATTTCCATTATAATTTCAGAAATATAGTACTTCTGGTGCGTTACGTGTTACAAATTGTCATTGGAAAAATTTTTTTCAGTATTATTAGTATAACCTCGACATAAAGATCCAGCCCCATATTCATTACATCGCAAGTCGATGTAGTCAGTACTGTTTTTGTAGAAGATTAGAAACATTTGCGTTTAAAAGTGCCAAAAATTTAGTACTTGTGGTGTTCAGTTGCTTGTTTGTATAATTTCACCGGAAGTTGAAACCAAAATTCACATAATCATTCGCTGTAGATCCATGTCAATTTGGAAACTAATGTCAGCAATTTTTAGTAAAATTTTTTGAAAAATATTTCCATAAATCAGTTTTCTGCCATAGCCAAAGATTAATACTAAATTTAGTGATTTTAGTACAAATAAAAAATTAATTTGTTGTAGCTAAATATACATACAAAATTTCAGGACTCTACTCGTTCAGTCGTATACAATATTTACTTTAGGTATAAATGTCAAACAAAATTGCGAAAAGCATTATTTTTTTTATAGAAAAAGTCTTGTACCAAATTCTATATCCCCACGTACCGCCGTATACAATGTGTTGTTTTTTTTTAATACATTTTAGAATTTATTTCTGGAAAATATGTATGTATAAATGTTTGTTGTTGCAGGTAAATTTTTAATAACAGGTTCCTATCTTTACATGTTCTAGCGTACACAAAATTTAGTACTTGTTCGTACTGCAAGTACAATTTACTAACTTTTGGCGTATTCCATTTGTTTGTAATATACATAGCTACATACCGAGTTTTAGAATTATACTTTTTCCCACACAGTGCAATATTTTGTATTTTTGGTGGCAATTAGAATGAATTTCCAATAAACAAACCCTCTTATTTGTACTAATTTTCAGATTTTAATCTGCAACTTGTCCGTTATAATTTAATATTTTGTATTAATTTCAAAAATTAGTACTAAAATGGTAGGTATTTGTATACTATATAATTTATTATTTATACTATATAGTATTTAGTATATTTTAGTACTAATTTCAAAAGAATTATGCATAACATTCTATTTGTAACAGAGTGAGGAACATATCAAATTTCAGATTTCTATTTCCACCAGTTCCATTTCATTTTTTATTTTAGACCTTTTTTACCACCACTGCCACTAATTTCCAATAATGTTAAAAATGTTGTTATGTATCCCTACCTGCTCAATATTTAGTACCTTTAGTACTAATTTAAAAAATTTGTTCACACATTCTGATTCGCTTATCATTGATATATACCAAATTTTGTCACTTCCAACCGTTCCGTTGTAATAATGTTTTAGTACCATTTTAGTACTAATTTCCAAAAAATATATTTTTATACATCATTCTTTTTGTAATATCTTAAGCTACATAACAAATTTCAGATATGTATATCTACCAATTCCATTCTTATATATTTAGTACTTTTTAGCACCTCTTAGTACTAAATTCCAAAATTTTTTCAAACATACCACTTCGCTCTTCAGATACAAAGCTATCTGCCAAATTTCAAAGTTCTACTTCTAACCGTTCCGCTGTTATACAGTTTTAGTACTTTTTAGTACAATTTTATTACTAATTTACATAAAATATTTTGAACATCATTCAATCTGTAAAAGCTTAAGCTACATACCATGTTTCTGATATCTATCTCCACCGGTTCCATTGAAATATAATATTAGAACTCTTTAGTACCTTCTAGTACTAAATTCCAATTTTTCTTCACACATACCACTTCGTTTATCGTAGGCAAGCTGCATACCAAATTTAAAAATTCTAATCCTAACCGTTTCCCCGTAATACAGTTTTTAGTACTTTTTAGTACCTTTTAGTACGAATTTCCAAAAACCCCGCCTTATCACACGCCTCCTCACCAAACCCAACCTACATGCGATGTTTTAAATTTCTAGCTTTAGCCGTTTCGTCTGGGCGTTGATGATCAGTCAGTCACTTATAACGCAACTCTTTTATATATATATAGATATAGCATAGCATTTGTAATAATTAAATCTATGTACTGCGTTTCAGATTTCAGATTAGTACTAATTGCAAAAAGTTATGCTTAGCATTAATTTGCAATAGACAAAATTTCAGATTTCTATTTCTCCCAGATCCATTGCATTTAATTATTTAGTACTTTTTAACGCAACTTTAGTGCTAAATTAAAAAAAAAAATATGCATAGCATTCTATTTGTAATAATTAAAGCTATATGTGAAATTTCAGAACTTTTTTAATACATTCTAGAACTCATTTAAAAAACAAAAAATGTTGCCTATCATTCTACTTGTAATAGCTTAAGTTACATACCAAATTTCAGATATCTATGCCTATCTGTTTCATTGTAGTATAATATTTAGTACTGTTTAGTAAATTTAGTACTAATTTCCAAAATTTGTTCACACATTCTGATTTGTTTATAAATGACAAAGCTACATACCAAATTGTAGAGTTGTAGTTCCAACCGTTCTGGCGTAATACAGTTTTTAGTACTATTTAGTACCATATTTGTTCTAATTTCCAAAAAATATTTTTTGTACATCATTTTATTTTTAATGACTTAAGCTACATACCAAATTTCAGACATCTATCTCTACATTTTCCATCGTAGTATAATATTTAGTACATTTTAGTACCTTTAGTACTAATTTCCATAACTTGTTCACAAATTCTGATTTGCTAATCACTGACAAAGCTGCATACCAAATTTCAGAGTTCTACTTCCAACCGTTCCGGAGTAATACAGTTTTAGTACTTTTTAGTACCTTTTAGTACTAATGTCCGAAAAATATTTTTGCACAGTATTCTCTTTGTAATGGCTTAAGCTCCATACCAAGTTTCAGTTATGAATCTTCACCAATTCCATTCAAATACAATATTTAGTACTTTTTAGTACATCTAAGTACTAAATTCCAAATTTTTTTCACAAATTCTAGTCCGCTCGCCATAGACAAAGCTACGTGCCAAATTTCAAAGTTCTACATCTAACCGTTCCCGCGTAATACAGTTTTTAGTACTTTTTAGTACCTTTTAGTACGAATTTCCAAAAAACCCCGCCTTATCACACGCCTACTCACTAAACCCCACCTACATGACAAATTTCAAGTTTCTAGCTTTAGTCGTTTCGTCTGGGCGTTGATGATCAGTCAGTCACTTATAACGCAACTCTTTTATATATACCGCTTTATAAGTGACATCCATTAATAACGATAAGGTACAAGAGAACAATAACTCAATATACTTTTCATTGCATTTGAGGAAAATGAAAAAAATTAAGCCATAAATTCCAAAGGTGCGATAAAAAGGTGTACACTGTAGCTAAGTTATGTGTATCACGTGCAGGCAAGACACCACAATGTTACTAACAGTTTAATAATGATTAAGAGCGCTGTGTGTTTTATCTCTGGAAACAAAACGTTAATTTTGCTATTCTCAAATCCAACAAAAAATACTTTCACACATAATTTAATTTACTGTGCCTACTAACAAAACTAAGATAGAAAAAAATATTGGAGCTGATGAGAACATACAAATATAAATATAATCAGCTTAAAATTAGTTTTATTTTGTAGGGAGGTTCGCTATACATTGAGAACCCAAAATACCAAATTAGATCCAATTTTTAAAATGTGA
>NW_026882613.1:0-41560 GCF_032173495.1 Musca vetustissima
AGCGATTTCAAACACACTTGTCACAGGTGCGTAAATTACTTAAAATCAATCTATAAGGCAGACATCACTCTAGGCTCAATTCAGTACGTTATGCCAAATTTCGTGCAAATCGAAGGATATATAGGGACTTTGGGGCACAATTTACATGAAATCGGACGAAACTATATATGGGAGCTATATCTAAATCTGGACCGATTTTCACGAAACTTGGCAGGCATCATTCTAGGCTCAATTCAGTACGTTATGCCAAATTTCGTGCAAATCGAATGATATATAGGGACTTTGAGGCACCATTTACATGAAATCGGTCAAAACTATATATGGGAGCTATATCTAAATCTGGACCGGTTTTCTTGAAACTTGGCAGACATCACTCTAGGCTTAATTCAGTACGTTATGCCAAATTTAGTGCAAATCGAAAGATATATAGGGACTTTGGTGCACCATTTACATGAAATCGGACAAAACTATATATGGGAGCTATATCTAAATCTGGACCGATTTTCACGAAACTTGGCAGGCATCACGAAACTTGGCAGGCATCATTCTAGGCTCAATTCAGTACGTTATGCCAAATTTCGTGCAAATCGAAAGATATATAGGGACTTTGGGGCACCATTTACATGAAATCGGACGAAACTATATATGGGAGCTATATCTAAATCTGGACCGATTTTCTTGAAACTTGGCAGACATCACTCTAGGCTTAATTCAGTACGTTATGCCAAATTTTGTGCAAATCGAAGGATATATAGGGACTTTGGGGCACCATTTACATGAAATCGGACGAAACTATATATGGGAGCTATATCTAAATCTGGACCGATTTTCACGAAACTTGGCAGACATCATTCTAGACCTAAATGATTAGGCTGCACCAAATTTCGTGCAAATCGAAAGATATTTAGGGGCCGTTTACATTAAATCGGTTAAATATTTATATGGGAGCTATATCTAAATCTGAACCGATTTTTCCCAATTTCAATAGGGTTCGTCCTTGAGCCGAATAAGTGACCTATGCCAAATTTCATTCAAATCGGATCATAAATGCGACCTGTACTTTGTTCACAAAAATACATGGACAGACGGACAGACGGACAGACGGACGGAGGGACGGACATGCATAAATCGACTTAAAAAGTGATTCTATGCATATTCTCAAAAGGAACCATGTGTCTATCTCGTTTCCTTTTGCCTGTTACAAACATATGCACAAAGACATAATACCCTGTACCACAGTGTGGTGAAGGGTATAACAATGGCAAAAAATAAATGTACAATGGGCCCTGGAACATGAAGAACTGACATATGTTTAACGCCAATGACTGGTACGTTCTTTGCAAAATATTTGAAAACCCAAGCATACGTCTTTGACAATCCCTTGCAAAATTATTATTCTAATGCTCACGCGTACTTCCCTGAAAAGTCCTGAAAATCTTTTTAAAAGTATAATCATGATAATCCTTTTAAAAATATTCTTTAAAAAATCCATGCCTATGGTTGTGATATCACCTTGAAAATATTCTTTAAAACATCAATGTCTATGGTTGTGATATCCCTTTGAAAATATTCACACCTATGGTTATTACAGCCCTTCTTTAAAAAAATCCACTCATATGGCTCTAATAGTCCTTTGAAAAATATTATTTAAAAAAAAATCAAGCCATCTGACTGTGATAATTTATTGAGAAAAATCCACGCCTATTCTGTTGAAAAAAAAATCACTCCTAAGTCCGAGAGTCCTTTGAAAAATATTATTTAAGATATCCAAGCATTTGGTTGTGATTGTCCATTGAAAAATAATTTTTAAAATTCCACGTCTATGTTCGTAATTGTCCTTTGAAATAACATTTTTTAAAAAATGTTCACCTATGGATTTGCCCCTTGGGAAATATATCAACAAAATCCACGACCCTGGTTTAAAGGTTATTTAAAAGTGATAATGTATATCCCTTATCCACCCTCGAAATCACCTTGTTAGTTATGTCACGTTTCAGCAGAAATAATTTTCAGTTTTGGGTAAAGTATCAAATGGCCTTAACCGACAATTACAAGCGGTTTCACTCGAAACATAGAAAATATTGTTGTTACATGATTTATGTAATTGAGGTGGAATGATTCTGCTGGCTTCTTCGTGCTTGCTTTTATATTTACATAAACAAATCAACCTCTGATGTTACGTTCCTTTGGTGTTGGTAATAATTACGTTCCTTTGGTGTTGGTAATAATGTGTGTGGGATACACTGTGAAAGGAATGAGCTTGTTTTTAGTATTCGCACTCTTCCACGGTGAAAACACCACAAAAACTAATTTAAATTTTAATTGTGTTGTACAATCACACGTTCGTAATGCAATAATCATTCACCTACGCACAAAAGTACATGCAAACACACACAAACACACCCAGAAAGACAGATACACACCTTGATCATTGATGGAGAATACGTGCATGGGTATGAAGCAGCTCAAAATGTGCAGACGTTGTGGGAGGGTCATTTTTAAGATTATAAAAAGGGGTTTTCATTTCCAGAGGATGAATTTAATGTCATTGTAGGAATGAGCGATGTACGTGATTTGATGAACCCTTGATAAACAGAGTGCATGACGATATACATATATACGTTTGTGTGTGTCTTTTTATGCTTCTTTTGTTTCTGTGTTCACTTTTTTGTTTCCGTTTCCTGCAGCAAACAAACCAAAATAACAAATACATGTTGTTAACACGTTTTGTGTTGTTTACACTTCTGTATTTTTTTATCCTTGCCTTTAATTTTTGTTATTCGTATTGTTTTATTTCAATTTATATAGGTATATGTGTGAGTTAGTGGGTGTTTGCTGTTCAAATGTTTGTACACCTGGATTAGGATTTATTTTCATTTTAATTTATATTGACTTTTGACACAGAATATTGTTTTGTGGATTTATTTCTAAGAATCTTCGGAATTCGATACAGAATTTTTAAAGGACTATCAGAGGCGAGGATTCTTTAAAGAATATTTTTCAAAGGACTAACGGAGGCGTGGATTCTCTACTCTTTTTAAGTCGATTTATCCGTCCGTCCGTCTGTACATGTTAATTTGTAAACAAGGTACAGATCGCATTTTGATTCGGATTGGACAAAATTAGGCACAGCTCTTCTATTTGGCCCAAGAACGAACCCTATTGAAATTGGGAATAATCGGTTCAGATTTAGATATAGCTTCCATATATATATTTTCGTCCGATTATAGGTTAATAGATCACCAAGGTCCCTGCATATCCTTCGATTGGGCATAGCGTACTGAATTATGTGCAGAACGATGTGTGTTAAATTTCGTGAAAATCGGTTCAGATTTTGATATAGCTCCCATATATATTTTCGTCCGATTTTAGATAAATAAAGCAAAAAAGTGCCTATATATCATTCGATTTGCACGAAATTTGCAATAACGTACTGAATTAGGTATGGAACGATGTGCTTTACATTTCGTAGGAATCGGTTCAGATTTAAATATAGATCCCATATAAATTTTCGTCTGATTTTATGTAAATTGTGCACGAAAGTCCCTATATATCCTTCGATTTGCACGAAATTTGACATAGCGCACTGAATTAAATCTAGGACAATGTATGTTAAAGTCGTGAAAATCGGTTCAGATTTAGATATAGCTCCCATATATATTTTAGACCGATTTAAGTAAATAGTGCACCAAAGTCCCTATATATCCTTCGATTTGCACGTCATGTATATCTATATATATATATATATATATATATAAAATAAAAAAAAAATTGTTTGTTTGTATGTTACCGATAGATGCCAAAACCCCTGAACAGATCTTAACGAGATTTACACTATATGTGGGGGCATGCCATGAAAGTAACATAGGCCATATATACTTTTAAAATTCCGCGTGGATGCGGAGTTATAGCAGCAATAGTAAATATACCTCAAATTTTCTGAACGTGTAATATGCGTTTATCTTAAGAACGGTTACAGATAACGCATTCAAAATGTATCTGTATATCGTAGGTGTGAATACACAGTATTCATTGACTATGAGAGATAAGATTGGTGGAATTGCACTCTCCGTTACACTTAAATAATCTACATGTAGGAAATAAAAAATGTTTAGCAAATACGCATCATCCCTATAAAAATTGGCGCGGTACAATAGGGGAAAATGTACTCCTCAACGCATTTAATTAATCTAAATGTAGAAAATGGAATTTTTTTTGGTTGTTGACACAAAACCCGCTAAATAGATTTTACTGAAATTTTCGCAGTAAGTCATAAGTAAGATAGGCATGATAAACTTCGAAAATTCCGCGATGACGAGAAATTATAGCATCAACAGTAATCATACCTCTGAACTAATATTCATTTTCTATGCATAAAAAATTCCAATTTCCAATTGTAAAATGAATTATGTATAATGGAGTACGTTTGTGGACATATTTAGATCGTATTTCTGCAAGAATCACAGCGAAAGACCTATTGGTCTCGAAGATATCGGCCGAAATATATAACAACCCAAAAATGTTTATCACAAAAAAGTATTTTGCTTTTTATTATTATTTTAGAAAAAATTGTTACATAGAACACGTTTGGTCTTTTTATAGTTACCATTGCGCGTTACGACATACTATAAGTGATTTGGCAACGATTCCAATAAATCACGGCATTTTTTCGCGAGTATTTTCTCACATTTACGTTCAATACATTCTCCAGCAATATTTCATTCAATATTTGGTAATTTCTCGTCCTAATCTCAAAATCAGAGTATTAAATATAGTCGTCGCGGCTTCAAAACATCCCAAATATGTTAAGAATAATACAAATGAGGTTTTACAAAATATATCGCGAGGACAGGACCTTAAAAACTATTAAAACCAAAATCCGACAAACAAATTATTTAAAAAAATATCGCGAAACCCCATTTTTCTAACTTCGAAAACTTTATGGTTCATTTTTACTGATCTAGGAACCAAAATATACGATGAAAATAGCAATAAGGAGGTCAGATTCAAATATATGGACGGTTTTCTGGCAATAGAAATACATCTTATTTCGAAAATAAATACATCGACCCGTTTATTCCCTACTGCATTTTATTCACAACTGATGGTGTTAATCGGAGATAAAATATAGAATACGTATTCGCTACCAGCAACCACAGTTTTTCAAAAGACAATAGGATTTGACGAATAATGATGTTTTCTCCCAACTTCATGTATTGGTTTTTATTACTATTGATTTAGAACGGTTCATATCTTTGATTCTGACCCCCTTATTGGTATTTACATTGCATATATTGGTTCCTAGATCAATATTACTGGACCATACAAATTTCAAAGTCAGAAAAATTGGGTTTCGCGATTTTTTTTTAAATAATTTGTTTGTCGGATTTTGGTTTTTATAGTTTTTAAGGTTCTGTCCTCGCGTTATATTTTGCAAAACCTCCTTTTTATTATTCTAAACATATTTGGGATGTTTTGAAGCCGCAATGACAATGTTTAATACACTCATCTTAAGATTAGGACGAGAAAATACCAAATATTAAATGAAATACTGATGGAGAATGTATTGAATGTAAATGTGAGAAAATACCCACGAAAAAATGCCGTGATGTAATGGAATCGTGGTCAAATCGCTTTTAGTATGTGGTTAACCGTGTTCAATGTAACATTTTTTTTCTAAAATAATAATAAAAAGCAAAATACTTTTTTGTGATAAACATTTTTGGATTGTTATATATTTCGGCCGATATCTTCGAGACCAATTGTACTTTCGCTGTGATTCTTGCAGAAATACGATCTAAATATGTCCACAAATGTACTCCATCATACATAAGTCATTTTACATCTTTAGTTTGCTGGCTTCAGGGGTATATATTGGAATTTTTCAAATTTATATTGAGGCAAAATACTTTTTACACTCACTGTATGTATTTGAATATCTTAAATAAATCGGCTCATACAAATTTGTATGATACGCAGATAATTACATACTAATCTTAATTGACCAGGAATTAACAAAATTGGTCCAAATCGATAATGTTCGAATTACAATTTTTGGTCCTTTTATGTTATTATCAGTGATGATAAAAAACACCAATTCAGTAATTCCGCTAACGTCTGCTGTTTTTCATCTCTCCATTATCTACATATTGGAATACAATTTGTGTAAAATGACAAAATTTTGACATTCTAATTTTTACATTTTGTCAATTTGTAAAAAAAAATAAAATTTGGATTGTTTAATTTTAAAAATTCAACCACCATTGAAGAGAAAGAAAAATGCTGGTTATGGAATAAAAGTTATAAAATTCCTAAATCAGTGGTGGCTTATTATTATAGCTAATATATTTGGAGGATGTATAGAGGAAATAACTAACTCAAATGCCACAAAGCCTATCTTCGGACTTGATCATGGTTTCATAAGCATAACAATACTATATCTAGGTTTGTTAAAATTATTATGATGTGATAATGCATTATTGTGAATTTTTCTTGCAAATGAAACAATTAAAAATACACAACTAAAACTTAACAAGGATCATACGTCAGGTATATAAGCGATATTAATCGGAGTGAGAAAGGGATCCTAATCATATCATGGGGAAATAGTTGAGAATAAGACATAAAACATTGCTGTAATGTAAATGAAGGATTTTAGTGGTCTTGGAACGATTAATGAGAAATATGTAAATATTGGAAAAAATATATTTGTGTATGGTACTATTACAACTGATTAGAAAAGTCAAGCCAAATTTGTTTTTTTTTTTTTGTATTTTTGTTTTTAATACTACCACCGTTATTCAAAGATTATTTAAACATGTATTTGTAATCTATTAAATAGAATCAAATATAATATACATAGACCGGCTGCTACGAAATTATTACTGATATTACACTGAAATACCTACAAATAGTTTTCGACGTTAACGTTTATAACTTTAGTATGGGCAGCGAAGCGCCACGGGTTCAGCTAGTATATATATATATATATATATATCCGATTTTAGGTAAACAGTGCACCAAAGTCCCTAATTATATTTCCATTTGCACGAAATTTTGCATATTGTACTGAATTGAGTCTGGAATGTCGTGTATCCAGTTTCGAGAAGATCGGGTTAGACTTAGATAAAGCTCCACTATATATTTTCGTCGGATTTAAGGTAAATATTGCATCAAAGTCTCTTATATCTTTCAGTTTGCAAGAAATTTGGCATAACATACTGAATTAAGTCTAGAACGATTTGTTGAGAGTTTCGGGAAAATCGGTTCAGATTTCGATATACCTCCCACATATATTCTTCCATTTTTAAATAAATGGTTCATCAAACTTCTAATGTTTGCCCGATAAACAGTAAATTTTGCACAATGTATAAAATTGAAAATTGAATGACGTTTTGCGTTTTGTTGAAAATTGATAGGGTGTATCAATTTTGTTTAATTTATTTGTTACGCAGAGGACCCTAATTTGCCAGAATAAAATTAAATTTAGCATAGGTTGCAGACAGACATGAGTGTGTTCCTTTGAGGGAACATTGACATGCAATACTATACTGCTCCGCTGACTGGTTAAATAATATTTTTCCAAGTGCAATCAGTGTCAAGTACCATAAAAGTTATGACATGTAACAAAATAGTTTCCCTTGCACATAAATTGTTTCACATTAGATTTTTTCTTCCTATAAATTGTCATAAAATTTTTTTCCTCTTTCCCAAGACATGTTGAAATAGATTGTGGTGCATATCCATAATGTGTAGCTTACTCCATTAAGAATTGAGTAACTGTTTGCACCCTCCTCATAAATACTAAAGTGAATAGGAAAGTGGATATGTATTTGCAATTCATAAAGCAAACTTTTATTTTATTATACACTTGATACATAATGTTGTTAATGTTGTATGTAACTGCACTTGTATTAATTAAATTGTACATAAACAAATATTGATGTGCAAAATTGTTTTAAAATATTAATTACATTTTTATCATTCATGAGATGTCGAACAGAACACCAAGGACCAGCGAGAAATACATACCCATATACCATACAGTTATATTTATATTTTAGCTTTATAATAGGATGGTTGACGAAAAAAACACATTTTCAAGGACAATAAAATCGCATACCAATGTATATCTCTTACACCCTCTAATGAGAAGCTGTAGAAGTTCTTCTGTCCCATATAAAGTGTGAGAAAATTGAAAACTTAAAACGCATTTTCTGCAAAATCGTTTTTTAGTTATGCCTGTCTTGCAGCAAATGAGCGATATGTATCCTTACAATTGCATGTCCGATTTTCAGATTTAGAGTCGCCTGTGTACCATGGGACAAATTTATGGAAAACGATTTATAGCAAAATTGATATCCTCTATTCGGTACACCTTGTTATGCACTCTCAATCAGATACTCGTTCCAAATACATATGGAAGCTATGGCTGCATCTGCACCAATTTCAACAAAATGAAATTGCGTCATTGAAGTCTCAATTTAATACGTTGTGCAAAATTTCGTGTTAATCAGACAAACATATGGAGTTTGGTGCATCATTTAGGTAAAATCGGACGAAAATATATGTATATGTGGGAGCTAAACAGAAATCTGAACCGATTTTCCCGAGACTTGCCCCACATCAATCTAGACTCAATTCAGTACGCTATGCCAAATTTCGAGGGATATAAAGGAACTTTGGCGCACCATTATAGACTTATTTCAGTACGCTAAGCCAAATTTCGTGCAAATCGAAGGACACTATTTACCTAAAACCGAACGAAAATATATATGGAAGCTATATATAAATCTGAACCGATTTTTCCCAAATTCAATAGGGTTCGTTCATGGGCCAAATATATGAGCTGTGCCAAATTTATTCCAATTAGAATCAAAAATGCGATGGACGGACATGCATAAATGGACTTAAAAAGTGATTCTATGCATATTCTCAAGAGAAACCATACATATGCACAAAGACATACTACCCTGTACCATAATGTGGTGAAGGGTACATAAGCGTGGAATTAAACAAATGAAGACTTTAGAAAAATACTAATATGTGGTATTTTCTGAGGAATGTCTAGACATAAAAGTTTTTTATCTCATTTGGCGCCACCGTAATTTTAATGGAACACCAAAAATGTATTCTACCCTTATCTTATTGAAATTTTATGAATTATTTGATTTTATTGTTCTATACTCTTTTTACTCTTCATGTTAAAACTACATTTTATTCAAAAATAATCATTTATTAATATAATATCTTAATTATAAAATTAATTTATGATTTTGAAGAAAAAATTTCTGGCGTTATCTGGGTTAAAACAAAGTTTCTAAACTTTAAGCCTGCTTATTAAATATTTTTTCATAAGCCTGGTAAAATATTTTGAGCCCACTCTTATATCCATATTGCTATGTAGTGTTTCGGCTATTCGACAGACACACTAAACTTAATATCTCAGAAGAGCAATAAAAATACCACACAGAAACTATGTATCCGTGGGTTGGGAGTTTAGTATTAACACGTTCAGATTTTTTTTATGAATTATGAAATAGAATGAAACGCATATTGTTTTTCAAGGGATTGGCATGCTTAGGCAAACTATTGATCAAACTGGTGTCGTATACATGTTATGAAGGTGCATATGTAAATATGCATACGCACCCGTGACCCATTGAGAAGTTAGTTTCTAAGTAATTTGTATACCCTCCACCATAAGATGGTGTATAATAAATTTATCATTCCATTTGTAACACATCGAAATATTAGTAGAAGTTGGTAAATTCGGTTTGATTTGTATATAAGGTACAATTTAATTTGAATTAATGGTGTTGATGAAAATTCGTGCTGTCGTCTGTCTAGACTATTACTTACTTACTTAGCTGGCTTGTGACAGAACTTTCGTTCCATAAGCCGAGCTTAGAAAAGATTTTCAGGCACTTCGGTCTTTTGCGCAGTTTTTTTAATGCATTCTGGGCTGGGGCATCTTCATCCATTCTCACAACATGACCTAGACAACGTAGTCGCTGCAGCTCAATACGTCTAACAATGTCGATGTCCGAGAATAGCTGGTACAACTCATGGTTCATTCGACGGCGATATTCACCGTCAACGCAGATCGGCCCGTATATCTTTCGGAGAATTTTTCTCTCAAACACTCCAAGAGATGTCTCAGATCCGTATAACAGCACGGGTAGCATCAGCGTCTTGTAGAGTGTACGTTTGGTCCGGCGGGAGGTGGTCTTGCTTTTGAGTTGTTTGCTCAGACCATAGTAGCATCGGTTGGCAATCACTATCCTTCTCCGAATTTCAAAATTGATGTCATTCGTTTTATTTATGGCGGTACCAAGGTATATAAAATCTTTGACTACCTCGATGCTGTAGTTCTCAAGTTCCACAGTTGGTCCGAGTCTAATGGACGTCTTGCGCGTTGATACCATCACTTGGTCTTCTCGCCGTTTACTGCCAGACCCACTTTGGCAGACTCCTTCTCAATTTGTTCAAAGATGGCTGTTACCGCTCTCAATGGTCGACCCATTATGTCGATGTCATCGGCGTAGGCGAGTAACATGTGTTGTTTGGTGTACAGAGTACCATTTCTTTGCGTCTCGTATGACCTTTTCAAGCAGGATGTTAAAAAGGTCAAACGAGAAACTATCACCTTGTCTGTATCCTCGTTCGGTATTAAAGGGCTTTGAAAGGTCCTTTCCTTCAACTGCTGATCTTGTGCCAGTTAAAGTTATCCTCTATAGCCGTATTAATTTTGCAGGAATGTCGAACGTATACATGGCTTTATACACCTCTGAACGGATAGGGCTATCGAATGCGGCTTTATAGTCGATGGAATGTGTCGATGTGTTTTTCGTGGGGTTTTTCCAGGAGTCATCGCAGAGTGAAAATCTGACCAGTGGTGGATTTGCCATGCTCCTTACCAGCATCTGATCACCAATCTTCAATAATTCGGCTTGTAACCCATCGGCACCTGCTGCTATATTATTCTTCAGCCGATAGGCTAGGTGGTATACACTCTATACCGTCATCTATTATTGGTTCTGGGGTATCCACTTCACCGCTACTATGTGATACCAGAAGTTTCTTAAAATGCTCCTTCCAGATCCTCAGCACAATGTCTGTATCTGTCACCAGGTTTCCTTCTTTATCTCTACAGGAAGGATGTGCCTGCATCAAAGCCTTCGGTTTGGTGTTTTACTCGTTGGTAAAATTTTCGGACTTCATTCTGACTCCTGTACATCTGGATTTGCTTAAGCTAACGTTTTTATTGCTCTTTCTTGTTTTTTCTGAAAATACGTTTTTCCTTTTCTCCCGATAGTCCTCCATCGCATTACGTGTTGCTACTGTCCGCAGGGTTGCCCTATACGCTGCGTTTTTCATATCAGTAGCATTACGACACTCCTGATCGTACCACGGATTTCTTGATGGTGGTCTTTGGTGCCCAAATGTTGTTTTTGCTGCAGTTTGTAGGGAGTGGGCAATTCTCTGCCATTGTGCTTCTATATTATTATCGGGACAAGGGGTGCTTTCGTCAAGCAGTTGGGTAAGTTGAGCGGAGTAGGCTTCTGCTACCTGTTGTGTTTGCAGCTTTTCGACGTCAAATTTCCGTGTTACATTAGATCGCACCTTTGTTGCTACGTTAAGACGGGAGCGTACCTTGGCTGCCACAAGGTAATGGTCCGAATCGATATTCGCTTCCCGGATCGATCGGACGTCTAGAACACTGGATGAATGCCTCCCGTCTATCACAACATGATCGATTTGATTTCTCGTTGTTCGATCGGGAGAAATCCAAGTGGCCTTGTGGCTTGTGCATTTCCTGTAAGACAATAATATCGACTTTGTACTTCTTGAGTATATCTGCCAAAGCGAACACTGCGCCTGTTCTGTACAACATGCGCACATTCCAAGTGAAGATTCGCAGATCGTGGTCCTTTATACGTTTGCGGGGGTCGTAAACATTAGAGGGATTTGGTTTTTATTTTCTTTGCTTTTTCATAGTAGGTATTCCGAGGCTGGGCAACTAACCCGACTCCTCAACCCATTTTTTATAGTTCTTGTGGTTGAACTCGCGGCACATATTAGCTCACTATTTCATTGGGTGATGAAAATAGCTCCCCAGGTGTCACCGCGGGGAGGTCAGTGTCCACAATTGTGATGAAAGAGGGACCAAGATTAGCCTGGACTTCGCCATGTTAAAGCCAATCAAAGCCGTTGCTTGGTATATATCATCCCCTACGCCACCGCTGTCTAGACTATTAAAGATAAAATATCTCCTGATACAAATTGTACAACAACCTACCGATTTAAAATACTTTGAATACAATTTCAATTTTTAACTTAAGGAAAAATATATTCAAGAACAAATATTTATTTTTGGAGCAGGCGGTCGTTTCCTTGGAGTCCTTTTGCCCAATGTGCTTGTTCTCAATATCTGAAATGGGAAGGAAACAAACATAAAAATATATATTGAATATATTTTTGGCAAAGTTATTCATTTGAATTGGATCTATTCCGCAGAAGAAGATCGTACATTTTACTGCGATGAAGGTGGCATAGTAGATATTCGACATTTCTGAATATTCGCATATATACCCATGGGCATACCATTTGTGATAGACCTAATTATGTAGTCTCATGTTATGATTCCAGCAATAACTGAGCTTTTCATGACCTAATAATAGAAAACTTTGGATAGACGGATTGTGAGCCCCGTAAATCATCTTCTGTCTGCCTTCTCGCAGCTGATCATATGGGGTTTCTCATTTAAGTCTATATGGTCAAAACCATGTACCTCGGAGGACAATTTTGTTGATGAGATTTTATATTATTATTATCAAATTAGAATAAATATGAAATTTTATATTGATACGTCAAGTAGTTTTGTCTCTACAAAGGTTCAAATATTATGATTGTTTGGAAAGTGATTTTTCCATCTTATTTTCAAAAATTTGTATATTTTCCTGACGCCCCAATATTGAGTATTCAAATTAACGGTTTTTATAACAGTGTTTATTTTTGTTGTGTTTGTGCAGTTCATTACCTTTGGAGTGACTTTTAGTCATGCCATGAAATAATTATATTCTTGAACAGCCATGAAATAAAGGCCAAAAAAGATAGCATGGATGATACTAAATCGTACATTTGGGAAGACAATATTTTATGTATTTTATGTATGTTCTGAAAATATGATGAATGATTAATACATCAGTAAAGTGTGTAGTAATTAATGCACATAAAACAATTTATTATAATAAAAATAACAAAAATAAAACAAAAAAAATTATTTTATAGTATAGAAAATATACTTTTTCAGATATGGTAGGAAACGCAGACAAATAGCTAAATTGCAACCTTTATTACTGTCTTCGTCCAAATTTTTAATAATCTGTCAAATGCAATCATCGAATTTACGTGATTCTTTCAAGATCCGCTGTGTGAACGGTATAACAAATCTCTGTCCGATCTCTTCAGTTTTACGTCAGTTGCTTTATGGAGCTAAGTATATGTAAATTTCCAATTTTCTTTGAATTTGGTTGAATA
This sequence comes from Musca vetustissima, assembly GCF_032173495.1. NCBI lineage: Eukaryota > Metazoa > Arthropoda > Insecta > Diptera > Muscidae > Musca > Musca vetustissima. The sequence continues at coordinate 13,543 of NW_026882613.1, forward strand.
TTAACGATTTTGTAGACCAAACGAGTTAACATGTCAAGACCCATTATATGGACGGTTTTTGTCTGTTGCTCTTTAGGCCAATAATAAGCACTTGTGCAAAAATGCATTCCTTCTATTTTTGGCCGCTGTTAAAATGAACTCGCAATAATTGCGAGTTCATTTTGACTAACTCTGCAACTTTCGTAATTTCCAAGATTTATATATATATATTTATATATATATTATTATATATGAATTATATATAGCTAGTTCCTCACAATATAAACTATTTTTCAGAATCATGACTGATTGATCCTAAAATAAGGTATTTGTAGTTCGTTCCTGAAAAGTGCTATCCGTTTATATTTTTTCCATAATCTATATGAATTATAATATGAACAAGACAATTTTCACCTGTTTCTTTCTGTTGCTGTTATAATGGAAATGTGCGTCCTGTGTGCGTGCGTGTCTGCGCAATAAAAACATGCCTGATCAATGAAATTGTTGCATGCATTTGCATATCTATGAAGGTAATTGGTAAAAGTTGTACATTCTCTGCCCAGTTTCTATGTAGTTCTATTTTTTCTGTAGAAAAAACATTAAAGTTAAATGTTTAAATTAATTTAATAGCACACAGGGGAACGTTGTTATATATTTAGGGCAAGCAATAAAAATGATATGTAAACTAATTTTTGGTAATTTTATTGAGAACGATTTTAATAAGAATAGACAAAGAGTTTAATATTGTCAATTGTTATGTTACATAGTAGCTATAAATTGTAATGGCAATTAAGAAATGTAATATTTAAACAACAATATTTAAAAACATCATTTATACTCTCCATCGGGATGAAACGAAAAAGTAAGCCAACACTGTCAGACTGGGGCGATTACATAATATCTTTCGACAATTTGGTAATATGCAAGAGATGTCCTCACGATTCTTATTCAACATGCAATAAAGTATACAACAATGTATTGAAAATGGATATTGGTATACTATTAATATGAAATCAAAAAAAAAAAAAAAAAATGTTTGAGAGCTATATCTAACTCTGCTAAATTTAAAGCTAAGAAAATAAACCACATTCAGTACGAAGCGTAGGATATTTGTCGCACTGTTTAGATTAAATTGATCGAATATATGGGAGACATTTTTAAATTCGACTATAAACATGACAATTTGGTTGGAGAGGCTGATATACTGAATAGATTAAACATGAGATTTCCAAATTATTTTAAAAATCTTATCCCTTTATGGTGAAAGTGTCTGAGTAGTCGCATCTTTGGACTTCCCCTACGATTTCTCAATTAATTAAAAGTTAACAAATGTTCAAAGTTCAATCCATTAAAAGGGAGCTGCCCAATCGAGTAGACTAATAGACCCCATCCTCTGTCGTAATAATGTTTGGGAAACATTATTGTCTTAAAGTGATTGATGATACACAATTTAGTCGTGAATATATAGTCGTTAGTCTTATGTGAGACTGGTGATTTATTAAACCACATATCTGGAGTTGGACATACACTGAATGCAATCAAGATGCACTCTATAAACCAAAAAGTTAAAAGAAACATCATGACATTGATTTTCACCAGAATTCTGAGTTCTTATTGATATCCGCCAGTATTTTTCTTCTCAATCCCAAGAGTTGCGTTTGAAGAGTTTTAAAGAGTGCACTTTGCAAGTGCTGTATCATATGAAATGTCCCAACGTTTTATTATCTTCACGCCTGCTCCACACCTGTTGTTTCCGTCGCATCCAACTATGTGTAAATGTTCCTGCAAGACACCTCCTGTGATAATACATGCCTGTCTCGTATTTTTTTTTTAAACAATACTATTAGCTGGGTCTTATCTTAATTTGGGTCTTCCCAAAATGTTTTTGTTCTTTGTAGTGCCCTCGTTATTCCAAAGTATTCTCTGGATCTCTTTCACCCAATACCTCACTTCTAGACGTGCTGCGTTAAAAGTTGACACGTATACTGGGAGATAGAGGAAGTCCTGGATATTTCTTCCACCAACATACAATCGGTTTTGCATGAATATTTCGGCCCATCGAAAAATATTTATAAGATGGTCACAGGTGACGAATAATCAAAACATGGGTATCAGCTCAAAACAAAATAGTAATCGACGATGTGTGTTCGAAGACGAGCCAAATCCAAAGAATGTTGTTCTTGAAATAAGTATTTTAAATATGGTCGCCTGATTCATCAACAAAACTGTCAACTGTTCTACTTGACGTACATATCTGAGTGGTACACCACAACTTTTTTATCTGAAGGACCAATTTGACTGGTCAAAACGTATAATTAATAGTACTGACCACCAATAGTACTGCGTTTGGATCAAATTTGTCACAGGTTATTCGGCATGCTGTTCTGCTCAAAATTTAATCCCAATTAGACACCCGTTAACTATTTGGTGTACAGTTAACATGATGTCGGGTTTTCTTTGGGTTTTAAGTGTACATTTTACATAAAATCAATTTCAAGTACAAAAACAATTGTGTATATTATGACACAGCTTTTTAAGATTTGATGACTTTTTGTACCACATAGAACTACGTTTATTAATCATAGTAGCTGCTTCCCCCCTCTTTCATTCCCCGTATTCACATGTGCTATACCTATATTGCTTAAAATCGGTCATTTTGACCTATTGTGAAATATTAAAAATAAGTTTCTTATATGACAAGATCAGTACAACAACATCGAAAACCGTTTGGTACTCTAGAAACACAAACGAACACACAAATCGGGAATAATAAATTTTATATTTCCAGTCGATTTCATTCTTAGAGTAAACATTTATTCTTTTTCGAACATTTTGTCTGTGCTCTTACTTTTCAAAAAGGGAAACTCGAGAGTCCTCCCACCGAAAACAAATAATAAAAACGTTTTGTATGATTATAAATACTGTAAAAAATATTAAAAAATAAGTTTACAAAAATTTCTTTACACAATAAAAATTCATTCAGAATGAGGTCATATTGACCGATTTTAGGCAATATACGTATATACGGAATTCCAGTCTTTCTAGTGTTAAACATGATAGAATATATAACCTAATATGCCATGGAAACTTTTTAGAAAACCAAAATTTGTATCACAACCAAAAACCAGACTTAAACCACTTTAAGCATAAAGAACTCTGTTTTTTACATATTTCTTCTTATTTTTTGGATGACATTTAATCCCATTAGTAGGTAACATTCGTCGTTGCACCTTAAAACATTTACATTATTAGTTGACATTCGATTTGTGGTTTCATGGGACTAACATTAATGGACTTGAGCATTTAACGGCAGGTACGAGGTAATTTAATATGCCACATACAAGCGTAAAAGTAACTTGCATTTACTTGATCGAAGAAATATACATACACGTGTTTGAACAATGAATGGTGCCAATTCCCTGCAGACTATACCAGATACTCATGAAGTTACAGTGTTACCATATAACATTCCTTCTAAATGAAGATGTTGATAGTCGGCTATGTATAATACAAATAAGTCTTCAGCTCTTCTATGAAGAAGACCATTGCTTCCATTTCTCTCTTTACGAATATAATCTTCAGCTCTTCTATGAAGGAGACTACATCTAGATCTTTTATGAAAATAAAGTCTATCAATCAGCTCGTCTTCAGCACTTCTATGAAGAAGAAGACCTTCAGCTCGTCTTCAGCTCTTTTTGAAGAAGAATACATTTAGCTCGTCTATGAGAAAAAATACTTCAAACGCTTCTATGCCGAAGAAGAAAACCTGCAGTTCTTCTATGGCGAAGAAGGTCTTCAGCTCTTCTATAATGTAGGAACATTCTTCTTCTATGAAGAACATCAAGACCTTCAGCGCTTATAAATAGACCTCCAACTATTCGATGGACAGATAACCTGATATGGAGAAGATACTAGTTCTAATATGAAGAAGATCCTGGACTCATTCGGAAATCCTTTTGAAGAAGGCAACAAGTTTTCGTATGAAGAAGAAACTTCTATGAAAAAATTTCATCGGTGAAGAAGACCATGGATTATTTTATTTTATTTTGGAAAGAATACACTAGGCTCCTACATAAATAAAACCTGAGCCCTTTTTTGGAGAAAACCGCAAGCTCTTATATCTACTAGGAAGAAGCCACAAGCTCTTCTATGAAGAAGGCCTTCAGCATCTGTGAAGGAGACCTTCTGATCTGGCCTGGCATAAAACTACATATTGGTAAGAATATCAAAAATGACAATCCTTCATTTAAACACAATACATGTCTACATAAAGGTGTGTGTCTCTATTTGTATACAAGTACACATATATAACTGCAACACTTAACTCTAATTTGTTTTCGGACTGAAATGTCTGACTGACGAATGTTCGATTTAGTCGTTTCACTGACTGGTAACTTACCAACTACAACAATTTGGTTATGAATGCAAACACTGTCCCTCGCCATCAGCCAGCCAACCATTCACTTCTATGATGATGATGGGAATATTTATTCTGTGGTCGGTTGATTGTAAATTTCTCCAAGGGCCCTTGATTGTATACCATGTTGTTCGTTGGTTCGTTGCTATGAGTCTGCACAGACTTGTTATGTGCGTAGGTGAAATGACTTGTTTACATTTGATTGCTTGCATGTACGAAATATATATAGTTGAATGCACATATTCAATCGGTAATTGTAGACAAAAATGCGTCATGAAATTGCTTGATGTCTGGTTGGAGCTTGTAATGGTTGGGCATACATGTTTGCATATACAATTTTGTGATGAAGTATTTATTGATCACTTTTGTTGCAATTCAACGTATGTTCTTTTTCCTGATGGTGTGTGGATGCGAATGGAATTTAAAATACTCCTTAGGGTATAACTGGGTGAAATAGATGAACAATTAGTATGAATTTGAAATATAAAACATTTTTTCTTTTAATGTAATGTAATTTAATGTAATGTAATGTATATATATATGTTTTTTCGATAAAATTCTTTGTTGTTCTACTCAAACAACTGATTTGATTTATCAAATGCCATTACAAATTCATATTTCCTCACATTTCCATCTAGAGTTTTCATATTGGAGAAAATCGTTTAATTTTCGTACGATTTTATCTAAATGGTGCACCAAACACCCAATATTTGTCCGATTAGCTCCGTAATTATGTATACGAAGTTTTGTGGAAATCGGTTCAGATTTATATATGTAGCTCCCATACAAAGCTCACGATATTTGCCGATCGATAAACATTTTTGCACATCGTACTGAATTAGGTCCAGTTTGATGTCTGCGAAGGTTTGTGGAAATTGGTTTAGATTAAGATACAGCTCCCATATAAAGCTTCCTCCGATTTTATGGAAATGGTGCACGAACACCATATATTTTTCCGACTGAGACGAAATTTTGCACAGCGTGCTTAATTATGTCCGGTTTGATGTCCGTGGAGTTTTGTTGAAATCGGTTCAGATTTAGATATAGTTTCGTCCGATTTTATCTCATCAAACTCCCAAGGATGGTCCTACTGAGACAAAATCTTGCACATCGTACTGAATTAAATCCAGTTTAATGTCTGTGGAGTTTTTGCTTTTCCAATGTAATCTAAATGGTGCCCAAAACTCTCAATATTTTAAACAATTTCAAAACCCCGGTTCCATTCCAATGGCCCTCTAAAATTATATGTCTGTTCTATCTACAGGATATTGTATATATTAGCATCTCTTAAATGTTCCCAAAGTGGTGAAGAGTATCATATAGTCGGACCCGTCCGACTTTTAAACTTTCCTTAATGGTTTTCATGACATTTGATTAAAAAATATTCCCAAACTCGCCTGAAAATTTTCCGGAAACATTTTCATAATTTATTGACATTGAAAACGAATTTAATTGAATTCAACATCACACAGTAGTAGTAGTTGCTATCAACTTTGTTAAAAATTTTATTTTTTTTTTTTTTTTTTTTTTTTTTTTTTTTGTTTCAAATGTCTAATAAGTTGTCTGTTAAGTTGTCTGTTAATTGAATTTTTAATTTCCTTATAATCTGTTAGGTCAACAAGAACCGTAATAGCAACAACAATTCCAAGCAATAAAATTAAGTTGAAAACTAAATGCCTTAGGCATTTGAAGTAGTATTAGTTAGGTCTGAAGAATGCCACAAATTTGTGAGCTCTGTAAGCCAGCACAGCTCACCATCAGGACAAGTAGTAGTGTTCGTGTGGACTCTTATTGTGAATGGGTAAAAAGTACAACCTTTTCCGAATCTATGAAAAACAACAAACAACAGGATAAAAATTTTGTCTGTGATGTTTTTAGAACTGCATTCATCTACAGGAAAAGTGTTTTTGTTCTATTTTTTAGTCCTTATACACAACAACTGCAGCCAGGGCCAGTTTTATACTTTAGGGGAGGGAGTATATTATGTGTATACATATCTAACGAAACACACAAAACAAAGCCTACAGCAATTGAATCTGGACTAGCTGAATTTTTTTGTGAGCAATGGAAATACAATTTAAGGTTTTAATTTTAAACAAGAGGACGGCTGAATTGAATACGAACGGAAGTGTATCTAAATTTGTAAAGAAAGGAATTAAATAGCAATATATCATCTCATATGCTGACGTTATACATATTGCTATACAAAAAAAAAAAAAAATCATAGGTCGAATAGAGCCGACTATATGATACCTTTCAATCAGGTGTTCATAAGATTTTTATGGTGGCGTACGTAGCTTTTTAAAAGGACCATTGGCATGAAATTGAAGGACATTAAAAATGTTATCTGTATCTATATGTGAATTAACTTCAATCAATCCATATTCATTCGGGAATCCACCCATCTTTATACTACTCATAAAGAAACCGCGAAACATAATCACCTTCTTTACAATTTAAATGCTGAACGATTTATGCAAAATAAAAACTCTTAGACGCCACTACCTTACTTGAGACATAGTAATATAATCTTGCGTATTCTATTTTCTTCTCCATTTTCGCGCTAAGTTATCTTCCGACTTGTGTTGGTTTATGGCGCCTTTTTGGGCATTCCTCCGGAGATAACGGCTGTGGCGTTGCATTTGTTGCGGCAGACTTATTTATTATTTTCCCAGCTGCCACTAAAAATACTTTTATACTTCACAAAGTGCAAGATTCTACAGTAAGTTTATGTTTATTCAACAACTATTGGTGCCCGGAATAAGTGTTTTTTTTAGTCTGTAAAGTTTTTCTTCTTACACTTTGGGGAATATGGGAATATGCTACAATTTTGAAATTGATAATTATATTTTAGCGCCATAATTAGGGGTTGGGATTTTAATTTAAATTAAAAACGTATTGTTCATATTTTTATTCAAGAATCACAAAAGGAATGGTCCTATCAACTCTTTTACAGAAAGTCAAAGAAGAGCGCCTTCCCCTTTAAACTTGCTATTGCAAATCACGGGTTGGACCCTTACAATTTTAATAGAAAATCAATGAATGGGTGGACCCTTGAAACATTTTCTTAAAGAAAACTTCATCGTGCCCCTTCTGTGATTATCCACAGATATTGTTATTTCCATAAAAAATATATGTGGCTTTCTAGCAAAAATTGACTTTAGCAAAGTTTTTGTGAGAAAAATTAATTATTACAAAAAAAATTAACCTCGTCGCTTAAAAGTGTTATCCCTTGGCAGAAAGAAAAGTCCTACCACGTTCCTTACGTTCATGATGTTGTTGTTCAATAGTCTGAATACGCATCAGCGATAAAAGATCCTAATTACATGAACCAATGATTTTCAAGTGTTTGACTTTTGCCACAGCCTCAGCGAGAAAGGGTTGACAAAGTTAATGCGAACCGAACGGATCGGAACGAATATGGCAAGAAAACACTTCGAAACCAATTAACGGCAAATTAACAGAAATGCAAACGGAATTTTCAAATGAGGGTGTGTGTTGCTCATTTTAATTAAAACGATTGGCATGGTAGGCTGAGAATAATAAAACGCTAGTTAAGATAGAACCGAGAAAAAACGCCAACAAACCATAAAAATGTGAGAACAAGTGTTTTAGTGGTAAACATCACAAATTATGAAGGAATAGTGGAGGGATAAAATAGAAAGGTGGGCATGTAAAATATATTTAATCGCAAAGGATTGTAGCCAGTAAAAAGTGTAATACCAAACTCAGGTTGGACATTTGAACCTGAACATACTGTAAATATATGCTAAATATGTCATACAGCTGGAAAATACAGCTAGGACCATAATAATATTTATGAGGGGGCTGGACTATGGTTGGTATACCCAAAGGTCATCGACATTTATATTTATGGGAATAATATTTGTTACGCAATGAGGCTTAACAAAATGTCTGAAATCCTCAAGATACTTTCTTGTGAGTCACCTTTAATAGTATAACTGACGCAACATTTTCACTGATCTTTGGGTAGCAGAGCTCTCAGTCGATGGATTTTCGTGGTTTTTTTTTGTTTCCCCAATACCTGCATCTTTCCTGTCGTGGACTTTGCTCGCTTATTCCGCCATCTCATCTGTTTTTTTATGGTATTATCAACATAAGGGTTATGATAGCACGCTGTTCTATAAAACCTTAAATTACGTCTTGATATTTTGCATACATAATGTCATTAATCCATCTCCATAATGTCCGATATTAAAGAATTACAAACTCCATTACCACTTCCATTTTACGAACACTTAGCAAAGAAAACTTTATCATCATTATTACTATGGGCACCATAATCACCTTAATGTGCGTCTATTTTTTAATAGTTTATAGTTACGCCAAATTATTACCTTACATAGGATACCATATAACGGTTTACAACATTTTGTACTTAAATGTCCATAACAAATTGTTAAGGGAATCATGGATATGGAAAGAATTATCGACCGACAACACACACAAATCCTCTTACGGCAGCACATCACCATTCAAGTTATCGTCTTAACAAAAATTTACATAAAAAGTTTTTTAATATCATTGACTAGCACACATACTTATATATACACTTAGAGGTAGCCGAATTTACAGGAGAACTTTTAACAAAAGGATAGTTTGTTTATGGGTGCCTCAAATTTAGCCATAAAAAGTTCCACGTTCCTGATCATATCACAAAAACTGACATTCAGATGACATATTAACATAATGAATTTTAAATGTTGTTGTAGGGTATCATACCTTTGGGTATATTTTGATAACATCAGTAAACTGTGGTACAGTGTATTATGTATTTGTGCATATGTTTGTAACAGGGAAGATGAAAAGTTATGTATTACTTTAAGATTTGTCCTCATTACATTTATGACAACAGTTTACTAAATTCCTTAGGATATTATGTCCTGCTTTCAACAAATGGTAAATATTCCATTAATATTGTTTTTGTTTATGTCAATCCTGCGGTTGATGACTTTAGCGCTGAAACCACAACACAGAACAGCACAACAAATTCATCAACACGAAATTTTCCTGTAATTGCAATACAACCACCACTGCTCACCACTATCATCGAATGGGTCCCTACCGATGTCTTTGTGTATCCTTAGGACACGGTTACACATCAGAAATGTGATATTGTAAAAAAAAACAGCAACAATGGTAGCAAAAACTAAAAGCTACAAGAAAAACAACACCAACGAGAGATGATAGAAATTGTTTACTTACAAAGATTAATGTTATATCTTTTATTTTAATATCGTTTTGATAGATGGATGGATATGCTGCTAATATCAGTGATGATGGTGATATTATCTTGGGAAGGCGACATATATATATAAACACATACATACATGTTACAACCTGTAGAGGTATTCGTTTAGACATCAGGTGTTTAGGTGGATTGCTTTGCGGTTCATTCGTTCTAGGATGCAATGTATTTGCTATTGGGGGTTCTGTTTAATTTTGTCATAAGAAACAGTAGGAAAAGAGACAAAGTTGGGCGGATTTATAGCATACACTTACCCAATGGAGATTCTAATATTATTATTGTACCCTACAGCAATTTCGATTTAACACTAGAACCCCGAAGGCGGTCATTTTGACCGCTTTCCAATTTCAAGTACAAAAGCAACTGTGCATTTAATGACACTTTTTTTAAAATTTGGTGAATTTTTTATAATAAACGTAATTCTATGAGGTAAAAAAAGTCACCATACTTTAAAAAAAGTGTCATTAAATGCACAGTTGCTTTTGTACTTGAAATTGGAAAGCGGTCAAAATGACCGCCTTCTAGTTCTAGTGTTAAACTAAGATTGGGATTTTTCTAACTGAAGCGGTTATATCTTGGGATATCGGACTTCTGGGGAATTAAATGTCATCTATTCTATATTAATTATCGGCCGTTTTTAATTAACTTCAATGGGGTTAGCTTAAATAAGCTATATCATTTAATTTTACATGAACAGATACTCATATATAAATCGACTCCGAAAGTAATTCTATGCATATTTTCTAAGGTAATATGCAAAAAGACATAATACCCAGTACCACAGCTTGGTGAAAGTTTAAAAATGCGGTATGTTCATGGTCTTTGTCCAATTTTCTGACTTTACCATGGTATAGCCCCCTTATAAATCTTTCGATTGATTTCAGGCATTTTTAACGTTCACCTTATATGGAATGGCATTAAAAGGTGATGGGAACTTGTCTTCTCTTTTAAAGAACACATCATCGTAACAAAAACATTTTACATCTGATACACAATAGAATTTTCAAAAATGTTTGTTTTTTCCGGTTCTAAACATAAATTGTTAATAAATGTCTATTAACATATCTCTCCTCATACATATATCGACGCCTCCGAACCATAGTATGCTAAGTCGACTTAGCATGTTTTAAAGTTACGTTTTTAGATACTACGGTCCTTAATTTACATTCACTGAAATTGTGGTAATCATCGGCCAATCCAAACCAAAGTTATAGGCAAAAATGTACTTAGCATGGCACGTACGATTAAAGAAACATCCATACTTTGAAAGCTTCTACTGAAAAACTCACTTTTCAGACTTAGCATACTATGGTTCGGAGGCGCCGGTATGATCTATAAATTTTATTACCGAATTGGCTCATGAAATATGAACAAAATGTCACATATATGCGTATGTTTGCAACCATATGTCCGTTTCGTTCTAAATGATTTGATATTGCACAATTGAATTCCACAAAATGAGTCAATGCACATCACCCAACAGTCAATCAAATCAATCGAATGTTGATACCAGCGAACATCTGTCAATTACACAATGGTAGATGGACACATAAGCTAAAAACTCAAAGTACAGAATGAAAATTTCAGAATATATATATATATATTGCCAATTTTTTAACATAGCTGAAGCGGAGGTTCACCCCTTTATGACTCGGGATTTACTTAAGTATATGAAAAGACATAATACCCTGTACCACAGAAGAAGGGTATAAAAAAGTGAATAGTTTTGGGTTAATTGATCTGTGGTTACAAACTGTTCATGATTTTTGCCTCCACTTTATATTGGTGGAAGCAGTGTCTACTTTAATGTAAAACCAGTAAGGAAAGTAGTAAAGTCGGACTGGGCCAACTATATGATACCCTTCATCACTTTAGGCATATATTCCACATAGTCTCCTAAAAGACGTCGCCTTTTCGAAGGAACATTGTGATCTTTATCTAAAGCTAAACCGAATAGCATCAATCCCTACACATGTCATTCTGCAACCTATGCTAAATTTTGTAAATCGATTTAAAGAAAAATTGACACATTCTATTCGGTATGCTGCACTGTTTAAAATTTAATCTCAATCAAACACCCATTGATTATTTCCTGTACAATAAACATGAATAAGTCGAAATAATATATGGAAGCTAATATATATGTATATCTGAACCGATTTCAAGGAAACTTGATTAATTTATATTAACTTCAGTACGTTGTGTCAATCGACTTAACGCTATACCAAAATGGAGAGATAAAGGAAGCTTTGGTGCGGCATTTACATAAAATGGGACGAAATTATATATGGGAGATATAGCTAAATCTGAACCGATTTTCACGAAATTTTGCACATATTATTCTAGACTTAATTTAGTACCCTATGCCAAAAATTCGTGCAAATTGAAGGATTCTCAGGGACTTTGGTTTACCATTTACTTAAAATCGGACGAAACTATATATGGGAGCTATATCTAAATCTGAACCGATTTTCACGATTTACAGGTACTTTGGTTTACCATTTACTAAAAATCGGGCGAATCTATATATGGGAGCTATATCTAAATCTTTAGCACACATCATTGTAGACGTAATTCAGTACACTGTGCCAAAATTCGTGCAAATCGAATGATTTTCAGGGACTTTGGTGCACCATTTACCTAAAATCGAATGAAAATATATATGGGAGATATATCTAAATATGAACCGATTTTCTCCAATTTCAATAGGGTTTGTCTTGGGCCAAACAAATGGGATGTGCCAAATTTCATCCAATTCGGATCATAAATGCTACCTGTACTTTGCTCACAAAAATACAAAAGGAAGCATGGGGTCTATCTCGATTCGTTTTGCCTGTTACAAACATATGTACAAAGACATAATACCCTGTACCACAGTGTGGTGAAGGGTATAAAAATGGGTCAAAACAGGTTGAGGCGAACCAGTTTTAGATCTGATTTTAGATCTGTCAACTGAATGATATGGGTATTCGCGGTCATTAAGGTTTTCTACGTTTCGGATGATATAAAATCTTCTTCGTGAAAATCAATCTACTAGAACGGCGGGAACTGGCCTTCCAAAAACACGAAATTTGGCAAAAAATGTTTTTGAAAATATCGCGGATTTATTTGCATTTCTGTAGATAATTTCCGTTTCAATAAATGACCAGTTACGGATTTTGTCCTTTAATTAAAAGGGAGCATTAAAATCTTCAGCCGAAAGAGAGATGTACCCAATTAATCTCAAAAATAGATTGTGCTGGGTCATCCATGGTTCTTAAATTGAAATCGGTATAGATTACCGATTCGTATGTTTATTGTTTAATGTTTATTGTCATGAAACATGTGCCAAAAGTAATAACATTTGGTACGGACACTTTCTGCTCAATTACAACCAATTCTGTTAAAAAATCATCAAATTTTCTTATATTGCGAGGTAATGTTCTATCTCAATTCGTTTAGGCGCTAGAGTGAATACAACAGACAGATGGACAAAGGGCTTAAATCTCTTATCAAGATTATATATACTTTATAGGGTCGGAAATTATTATTTTGATGAATTACAAACGGAAAAGCAAAATTAATATACCCTCCAATTAGTATCGTCATTTGTGGACCAATGGGTCACATCGTCGGACTTGATCTAGGCTTGGTAAAGATAATAGTTTGTGCAAAGTGAGGTTCAAATCGGACATTATATTCTCCTAATTGTGGGCTTACTAAATAAAATAAATATTTAAGTCAATCTTTGGGCATATCGCAATGTCGCCAAAATACCGAATAACTGCTATTAGTGGCTACCCTAAAAAAAGTACCCAGAATTCGGAATATTGGAGAATACATGTATATATATGGGCTATACGAAAGTATGGACCAGTGCTCATGGACCAGGAGTAGATGTAACTTATGTCCACAGTTTTAAAGACCCATCATAAATACTACGAGTTCTATCGATATTTCAGTTGTCATCGAATTTTATTCCAATCATGAATATAAATATTTTTTTGAGTATTCGGTAAATTTTTCGAGGTGTTGTAAACTTAGTTTAAAATACACTACACTTTAGTGGAGAGTATTACAACCTATTATTACTATAAAGCCATTAGTAACAAGAGATTGAGAAGAATAGACATAGTTCCTGTTAAATTTGTCAGAATCAACGTCCTTCTTAATGTGTCTATCAAAATTGGTCAGCAGCTTCTGTTATTTATGAAACTCTTTTATTGAGATTTCCTTTAAATCTATTTTTTTCTTCGAACATAAAATTGTTATTTCTATATTTGGCTTATCTTAATTGCCATTGTCATTTAATTGTCATATCAGAGAGACGGAGAAAACTGTCTGAATCTTTCTCAGCCAACGCAGCCAACGGCTGTGGTTTCCAAAAAATTTTCTTGGCAATCGCATAGCACACATAACATTAAATTTTGACTGCTATAAAAATTGCGGTTGAATTTTGTGGTTGGCAACATTCTTGCAAACACACACACACATGAAGATAACTGTCCTCCTCTTGTTTGTATTGACAATCATGTGAATTCTATAAAACTTTTTTTGCGCGGGGAAGGAAGAGGCTTACAATATTTGTTACAAACGAAAAAGATTAGCAAATTTTCCAGACAACCCAAGATAAAAATAACTTAGCAGATATTGTGAAGATTAAGAGACAATCGATTGGCAAAAGGCCACAATGTGACATTTTTAAGAGCGGGTTTTTTACCAAGTCATAACATTTTAAAGGAATTTCTGATATCTTTTTCGGCAACTTTAAAATAATCCTTGAACATAAAATGTGACATATTGCCAACAAAGAAGTCTTAGGTCGCTCCTTGACTGTTGCTTCTTTGTTATGTGAAATGTTTTTGTTGTACCTTCGAAAGAAATGTGTGTGTGACATCACGTAATTTTTCGTGATTTGACATTTTAAAACGTGCATAGAATATTATTAATTGTACATCTGTGTATGCGAGGTGACACAAAACGTTACACGTCGCAGGGAAACCAAGTCAAGTTTGAGATTCGGATAAAAAATGGCAATTCATCCCACATAACCGAAAGTTAAGTTTTAATTTAAAGAATGAAGTCAAAACATAGGCAGGTCAATGGCCTTTAATTCGGATTAGCCCTTAATTCAAGGCAGTGGCTCTTAAGTCGGCGCCAATGAACTTTAAGGGAACCCCACCCATTCTGGATTTTAATTTTTCAAGATTTTCAATGGGCTGATAAATCAATACCAATGCTTGTTAAGGTTTGTAACCTTGCACATATATATTTGAAGATTTAAAAGAGAAGAAAAATAATTTACAAAAAATATTTGTTATTGCTTAGTTGTTGTTTTTTTGTAATTAAAGAAAATTCCTTATTTTTGATGGCGGGCATGATAACTCCTCACTGGAACATCGGAATCCGAAAATTCCAACGGTGTTAGAAAGAGTACATGTCTGGCTCTCGTATGAACTAGGATTATTGACTTCGCTCTAAAATTAACAAAAAGGCGGACATTAGAAAAAATATTTTTGGAAAATCGTCGATTTTTTACCAAAAACCAAGTTGAAAAACCAGTAAGCGGAGCAGTATAGTCGGACGGGGCCGACCATATGTTACCCTACACAACGTCCACGAAAATCTAACTTTGTGTGGATTTATATTCTAAGCTTGGGCAATATTTCGCGATACTTTTACCCTCTTGACCGACTAGAAGTCAACAAATATTACTAATATTAAGTACAGCCCGATTTTTTACCAAAAACCAAGTTGAAAAACCAGTAAGCGGAGCAGTATAGTCGGACGGGGCCGACCATATGTTACCCTACACAACGTCCACGAAAATCTAACTTTGTGTGGATTTATATTCTAAGCTTGGGCAATATTTCGCGATACTTTTACCCTCTTGACCGACTAGAAGTCAACAAATATTACTAATATTAAGTACAGCCCTTCGAATTGCTTGTCCAGATTCCCTTCACCATTGGTTGTGTTGTGATGTTCGGCTTTCAATTTTGGCGACTCGAAAATAACACCAAAAAATAAGTTTTCGGTCCACTTCATCCCAAAGTTATTATCTGATCATCACTGCAAATTATAGGCGTTGTCGGTGACCATAACTTGAACCTCATGGAAAATTTCAAAGCGATCAGCGTTATATTTCCGCCCTCTAGTATGGTAATGGGTTACTAAATAATATATGAATACGTAAGCACCTGTAAATATTTATGTGTAAGTCCTGCATCCGAGTACATACGACGATATAATTGGTATCAATTTAAAGGTCAACCACTCCTCTTGAACATAGTATCAACTTTTCGCGTCTAGGACCTTCAGGTGCAAATATATACCCCATAGAATACAAATATTGACCGATCGTTATCAACACATGGATACTTATTCTTTGGCCCGATCCCCTTCTCCATGCAAAAATTCGAGGTGCTTGGGCCATAATTGCGGCCTCTAGAGCGACCAGAAAAACCGACAAAAATAAAGTTTTTGGTCCATTTCATCCCCTAAACATTAACCGATCTTTTCCAAAAACAATAGGGGTCTTCATTGGGCAGAACCCATCCTACATGCAAAATTCCGTGAAGATTGGTCCATAACTGTGGCCTGTATCGTGTTTACAAATTATAATGGACAGACGGACGGACAGACGGACACACATGTCTAGATCGACTCAGCTAGTCGAGATATGACGATCGGTATACTTAAAGGTGGGTCTAGGACCAATATTTCGCGGCGTTACAAACTTTTGGGGCTGCACAAAGCTGTAATACCCTGACAACATAGTTGTGTAGGGTATAATAAGGAAGATCTTCACCGATTGGCTTTATCCTAGTTCATACGATAGCTATACACTCACAGAGAAACGTGTAAAAATTTGGAATCGATTGGGTTATTAGTTTTTAAGTTATCGTGCCCGCCATTCGCAAAAGAGAAAAACGCGTTTAAAGTTTGAGAAGCCCTTTAGGCGTCACTTGATGCTGACACAAATAATCGGCTATATCTTCAAGAGTTCTTGAGATTTTCACCTGAAATTTTGTAGAGACATTCTTGAATTAGTGTAGATTCGAATTAAATCAAAAAAAAAAAATTGACCCGGAGAATGGGGGGGTCCCCTTAATCCGAAGTAGACCTGGTCAATGACCTTTCAATATTATTTCTTCCTACTCAAAGACCATAGTGTGTAGGAAAGTTTTTTATGGTTCAAACAGGGACATTGTCGTAGATATGAAACCATGCTGGTGCATTTATTTATGTCTCTTTACGTAACATCCTGTAGTATCGTAAAGGTCTCATGCCGTAAAATATTATAGTATCCTTACTTGAGTACTTATTAAGGTATCTTGCCCTATAATCGCATTGGATCTTTCATTGGGAATTTATTAATGTTGAAATTAGTCTATACGGAATTGAGCTAGATGTAGGATATTAAAGGAATGTATGTATTAAAATTTTAGAATGAATTACAGTGTTAACTTTGGATGGGTACAATTGTACCACGGTTATTGATTTACGGTGATAATAACGTTAAAAATATAAAAAATGATTCATTCATTTCATTCATTCATATAATTTTTCCATCCATTATGTTTAAAAACACCTCAAGAATGATTCCTTTAAATTTAATCCAAGTATCTCCATTATTGAACATTTTTCAGCATTTTTAATCAAAACAGCTTCAAATGTACCCGATTTCTGATCGTAGGTTTTCTTGAAGTAAAACCCTTTCCCATCCTTGCTTGCGTACTGGTCATAGCTATAGTACGTATCCGAGTCTCTGTCTCCCCGATCCTCGTGTTAACTTTCCAGGACACACCACACACGTTTAAGTCAATAAAATACTTTACCAGTTCCCCACAGGTAAAGAACAAATTTCTGTCACAAGTTGGAATCCTGTCCTTACAAATGGCATATCCCCCAATAAAAGTTCAGATCTTTTTATGTATTTTGAATTTCCGCTTTTACTTGTTATTGTTTAAAAGTTTTCAATTTTCCCCATTGTCCATGGTGAGGACTTTCCACAAAGTTCCCAATTACTTAAATCTGAAAAACTGAAGTGTTTACATTATTGCCACGGATATCTCATTTAACATCCAAATACCTGAATTAGCTGCAATATGGTTGACGGCAAACGACCTTGCAAACCATTTTAACGAATGAATTCATCCATCCAATGAGCT
This sequence comes from Musca vetustissima, assembly GCF_032173495.1. Classification (NCBI taxonomy): domain Eukaryota; kingdom Metazoa; phylum Arthropoda; class Insecta; order Diptera; family Muscidae; genus Musca; species Musca vetustissima. The sequence continues at coordinate 31,361 of NW_026882613.1, forward strand.
AATTTTCAGTTTCAACCAAATGCAATTTCGCCAGCCTAATCACACCAATTGTTCACTTAGTTTGAGTGGGATAGAAATTGTACTGCTTTCGTGTGGAAAAATTATAGTAACCTGGAAACGCACATGTCACAGCTTCCATCGAAATGAAATCGCACTGTGACACAATTATACAGAAGTATGGAAAAAGGATAATACAGGGTTATTGTGTTAATTACATTGGTTTATATCTTCCTTGGAAAATAACCTTAAAATCCCCTTTAAAATGTGTTAAGCCATTTTAATTAATATTAATGTGGGCTGAGGGAGAGAGGATATATTATTTACAGTTTTTATCCATCCATAAATGAATGACATCAATTTTAAACGTATTCTGTAGTGTGGTGGACAATGAGTTACGTTCGCAAAACCACAAATGTTGCTGCTGAAAAACGAGTTCACACACACGCCATTGTTGAGGCAATATAATTTATTTCTGTGTGCGTTTTTATACCCTACAACATATTACTGGGTATTTGTGCAACGAAGAAGACTTCGAGATTCGCAATGATGAGGACCATTAGATTTCTGTGAAGAATACCCAATAGTGTTCTATGACGAAATACTATGAGTCTTCTATGAAGAAGTACTTTGAGCCCTCTATTAAGAAGTCCTTTGAATTTTCCACAAAAAAGTCCTATTATTTGCATCTGGTGTATATGAAGAAACCCTTTCGATCTCCGACGAACAGGACCTCTAACTATTCTATGAAGAAGTGAAGACGGCATAGGTCTTCTATGATTAGGGACTCTGGGTCATCTATGAAGAATACATCTAAGTCATTTATGAATAATTACTTTGAGATTTATAAAAAGATTTGGTTCATATTTGCTAGAAATTGTCCCAGATTTACATATAGCTCTTTTTAATAACTTTCTTCAATTTAATATAAATTGTACTTCGAAGACTCCACAGCTGTCATTGATATTTAAATTTGCATACATTATAGAATCAAATAGAAAGTAGATAACATATATTGAATTTCACAACAGGTATCATATAGTAAGCACCGTCTGACAGGTGTGATACAGGGTATTACGTCTTTGTGCAAATGTTTGTAACAAGCAAAAGGAAATGAGAATATGCATAGAACCACATTCACTACACCTTTTTCACATGTTAATCAAAACATTTCAAATGTAATTCGAGAATTCCATTTGTTATTCATAACATACAATTTGCAATTCTTCTATTTGCAATTCATAACATTTCAGTTGTAAAGAGAATTTCATTTGTAATTCATAAACATTGAAATTTGAGATTAATATAAAATTTATTCATATTTGAAATTCGTAAAATTCCATTATATACTAAAATTCAATTTGAAAATAAAATTCCATCCAACTTTCAAATAAATTCAATTGAAAACAATATTTGATTTGAAATTAATAACATTTCATTTTAAATTGGAAAAATGTTACACAACACCCAAAATATGTGTAACACATTAAACAATAATGTATGTACATATTAATGTAATATTTTTATAATTTTAAATACTTTATACTTTTTGCATGATGAACTTTAATGTATGTATTTAAATTTTTTATATAGATTATTGACAGACCTTAATGTTGATGTGTGTTCATTCTTTTAAAAACCGTATATATATATATATATATATATATTTTTTTTAATGTGAATTTGTCAAGTATATATATATATATATGTATATATATATATATATATATATATATGTGTGTGTTAGTTTGTGAAAGTTTTTTAAGATTTGGATATAGCTACTAAAAAAAAATACATATATTATTTCAATTTATTTATTTTATTCGAATTTGAAATAAAATGTGACAGAATTTGAAAAATTTTTACTGAAATTAATTACAACTGAAATATTATGATTTACAAGTAAAATTTTATGAATTTCAAACTATTTTCATTAATTTTAAATAAAAATATACAAATTACAAATGAAATTTTTGTCAGATTGGAATTTTTTTTTTAAGAAAAGTTAATATATTACAAATGAATTGTTGTGAATTGGGTTTCAAATTACAACTGAAATGTTATGAATTGCAAATTGAATTTTCAAACTACAAATTTGAAATTTTCTAATTGCAAATGAAGATGTTTAGAAAAAGGTTATACAAACATGTATAGTGCATCAAAGTTTTAACATTTAAATATTGATATATTTTAGTTATCCAATTCCATGTCAATTCCTTACAAAATTTTGTTCGATTTTATACACCAAAGAACACAAGTATGCCCCATATACATGTATATTTCCTTACTGGTTTGTGTATGTTTTGTGTATGTTTTAAATTGGTAGATCACGTATTTAATGTGGTCCGATTGCATTTCAATGGTCTTCCAAAGATGCCATGTTGTATCTACAAAATATTGTGCATATGAACATCTCTTGTATGTACCCAACGCGGTGAAGTGTATCCTTTAGTCGGGCTCGTCCGACTTTTAAGCTTTTCTTACTGGTATTTAATTTAACATTACTATGAATTTAATTGAAAATGTTCAACGCATTTCACGCAATGGCCATTTGACAATAACAAAAATATACACAGTCATAATAAATGACTGAGTATATTTTTTGCTTCTTCTCAGTAACATCAAATGCTCGGGATGAATTCAATTTAAATTGTGAGCACCTGTTTAAATAATAAATTTAACTGAATGCAGTCATAAATCATTTTTATTTTAATTATCACTATAATATTTACATGACTTAAGGGGACCCCCCCCCATTCTCGGGGTCAAAATTGTTGTTGATATAATTCGTATCTACACTGATTAAAGAATGTCTCTACAAAATTTCAAGTGAAAATCTCAAGAACTCTTGAAGATATATCCGATTTATTGTGTCCGCATCAAGTGACGGCTGAAGGGCTTCTCAAACTTTAAACGCGTTTTTCTCTAAACATTTTTTTGTGAATGGCGGGCACGATAACTCAAAAACTAATAATCCAATCGGTTCCAAATTTTGCAACGTTTCTCTGGGAGTGTATAGCTCTCGTATGAACTAGGATAAAGCCAATCGGTAAAGATCTTCCTTATTTTTAAACTTGGTTTTTGGTAAAAAATCGGCGATTTTCCAAAAATATTTTTTCAAAGGTCCACCATTTTGTTAATTTTAGAGCGAAGTCAATAATCCTAGTTCATACGAGAGCCAGACATGTACTCTTTCTAACATCGTTGGAATTTTCGGATTCCGATGTTCCAGTGAGGACTTATCATGCCCTCCATTAAAAATAAGGACTTTTCTTTAATTACAAAAAACAACAAAAAAACAATAACAAAATTTTTTTGTAAATTATTTTTCTTCTCTTTTAAATCTTCATTTATATATGTGCAAAGTTACAAACCTTAACAAGCATTGGTATTGATTTACCAGCCCATTGAAAATCTTGAAAAAATAAAATCGAGAATGGGGGGGGGGGGTTCCCTTAAGAAAATCCATCGGATGCACATTCAAAACAACCGAACTTAAATGACCATCTTGACGCCTTTGATAAACACCTAACCTCTATATAAAATGCCAAAAAAGATCATCATTATTCCCCACGCTTGACTGCTTTCAACAGATTCGCAACTATTTCGTGTATTGTTTAACAACCCCATTTGCCACTGCGCTTAACATTTGGCAAATAACACAGACTTTCATAAACTTTATTTGCAGAGTTTTTTTTTTCAACGCCCGCTGCTACTGCACACAAACCCATTTCATTTTTAAATGAGAGAAAAAAATTTAGAACGCAGTCAAACTTTTTAAGAAAATGTTGTTTCGAAAATCATCATAACAACAAAATTATGCAGAATATTTGTGCAAAGGGAAGGAAAATGCAATATCTTTGCAGCCAAAAAAAACTTCTAAGAATATATTTGTAACAATAGTTTGGTGTATGTGTGTTTGTGCATGGAGGAAACATAAAGAAACTTTTCAGACAACTGAATCATGTTTCTCGGAATGATGGAGTTGAGAATAATAAAACATGGTGTATTGTTGGTAAGAGTCACAACTGTTATACCCTATATTATAGGGTGAGCTTAAAGATTTGTTATAAAATCATGACAAGACCATTATATGCAGGGAAGACATATGAAATCGGACAAAATTATATCAAATCAAAGAAATCTTGATACTCGCTTGACATTTGGTGCACCATTTAAATAAAATCGTTTAAAATTATCTGAATGAGAGCCTACTTGAACAAAACTTAACTTAATACACCTCTTGGTAGTTTGGAGTACTCTTTTCATCTAATTGGAGCTATATCTAAATACGAACCGATTTTTCACCTCAGGGTGGAGTGTATATTAAATTTGTAATTCCTTTTGCAACACCTTGAAATATTCAAAGTATATATATTCTTGATTAACAAATTTTCTGTATCAATTTAGAACTGTCTATCTGTCTTTTATATAGAGAGATATGTAATTTTTCACATATATTCGTATTACTCCTATTGAAACTGTGATGTGTTGGTTTTGATGTAGCCCCATATGACGACACCTCCCTATACTCGGTATTTTAAATCCTTTTCGGGGTATCTACCATATAACAGTACCCTCAAATATTCAGTGTTTTGAGGCTTTTGAAGATATTTAAACCCAATCAGCTGTAATTTGATGTATTGTATTTCCATTGGAAAGATAATCTTCCTAATACTGATTATCAATATTGGTCCCCAGTGAAGGTTTATCCCTATATAACGCTAAATCCCATATATCAAATTGCCTGTTATTTTATATTTTGGACTCTCATTGAATAGAACCTTTTTCTACCAAAAATTTTCAATATTTGGCATGTTTTTAGACCATTTGATCACTCAATATATTAGCAGAAAATATATTACTGGTTTCGTCTTTGGTCAGTACCAAACATACATGCAAAATTTCGTGACTATTGGTCCATAATTAGATGTACTTTGTTTCTAATGTTTAATAGACATACGAATGGATTGACGAACATACATGGCTAGATCAACTAAGTTAATCGACATATGATGATCGATATTCTGAAAGGTGGGTCTAAGACCAAAAATTACAAAGAGAAAATTATTTTTGAAGTAAATTGTCCATATATGCCGCTTTGCCTTCCCCATACGAAGGTTAGCCTTGATTTGGGAATCTGCATTCCAGATTCCTAATGAAACATAAAAATAAGAAATATAAAAAATCGGATACACCAGCCAAGATATAACAACATCTGAAAATCTATTCAAATTTTTTTGAAACAAATTTAGTCCAAAGAAACTGGGAATCAAAAACAGAATTGCGATGACACACGTTGTTTAGCTCAGAGGGGCTCCGCCGATGGGAGTCGGTACGCCGAATGCGTGGAGCAGTGGACCGTAGGAGAGGGGTGTACGTATAGCCGTATGCCGTGAAAGTAGAATGATAATAAAAGAAAAACACAATAGTTTTCTTAATAAATAGTTCAATGCTTTATTGATAGGTTGAGTAGTGGTAACGAAATTACCTTTCTAGGCACAACGATATGTGCTCGCAACGATATGCGTGGTTGTCTGTCCGACTGACAGTTTGATACTCCTAGATGCTAGAAGGAGGCGGCAAAACAAGTGACAATTGATTATTCGTTAAAACGTCAAAAGCGCAAACTCAAGGTTGCAATAAACCGTAGTGCGTACATTTTAACGAATAATTGAAGACCACAACAGGGGTCAATAGAAAGTATTATTTTTATACAAATCTAAATTAAACACACGTGATATTTCATCCATTAGCCCAACGACTGAAGTTATAATTGTATTACTAACAACCGGAATCACAAACTTAATATATCCTACCTGTCATAGTGGTAGATATAACAAAAGTACTAACTAAACATAAATTTCATATCGCAGTATACTTAAAAACTGAAAACTTTTCAACAACATCAAAATCAAAAAGCAAAAACAACATTACAGACTGCATCAAAGAACACAGTCAGACATTAAAAGACATTTTATATGGCGCCACTGCGCAATAATTCTGACGGGAAAACTGAATTTATATTGGATAGAAACATTCCAAATGTTGGGGGTAATAAAATTAAATCTCTAAGTAATACTACAATTCTGTAATTTCATATTATACAAAGAAAGAAATACAAATTCGTTCATCATGTACAATAATATGGATCGAAATATGGTATGTGTGAGTGACTGTTTAAACTTGAAAGGATTATATGTTTACCATTCGTATAGAAATATAAACAAGTGAAAAAGCGTTAAGTTCGGCCGGGCCGAACTTTGGATACCCTCCACCATAGATATACTTACAGGTACTAGAAATATAGGGAACATACCAAAAAGTGGACCTATACCGACATTTCTAAAAAGGAATTTTGTAAACATAATATAAACCATAATAAACAGATTTTTTAATGGATAATTATACCCTCAACCTTATGGCTAATGAGGGTGTATACACTTTAGCACGGTGAAAATGTGCCTCATCGAAATATTGGTTCTAGACCCCATGTTTCTTTGGACCAAATATGTTTCAGAAAATTAAAATTTCATCAAACTTTGAGCATTATTTCTTCCAAACCTAATTCAAATTCGAAGATGGGGAATATCGGTGCACTCCTTCTAGAACCTCCACACAGGGGCTAGGTCTAAATACGTCTATAGTTCATTATCGAACCTTTCGTTGTAATTTTTTATCTCGCTATCCTCCGCAGGTGAAATGATTACAACAGAGTCTTAGAACTAAATGTGAAACGACCTAGATCTATCTATCCAAAAACATGTCATTCGTTTGTTACAATGGGACAAAAGTATGTAAATCGACTTCAAACAAATATCAATAGGTCATCCGTTGGGCTATGTCTGTATCTCAAGAAAACGCAACTGCGTAATTATATGCTCAATTTTGTAAAATCGGACGAATATATCTATATATATATTTAAAGGAATCTTGTCACAGATTAGGTTATACTAATTTCAGTACGTTTTGTTCCTATCAGACATATAATGGTTCCTTGGTGCGTCAATTACTTAAAATCAATCTGTAATATAAGGTAGCTATATCTAAATCTCAACCGATTTTCACGAAACTTGACACACATCATTTTGACTTAAATTCAGTACGCTATGCAACATAAGAACTTTGTACGCAAATTTCGTACCAATCGAATGATATATGTGGACTATAGTGCACCATTTACATTAAATAGGACGAAAATATATATGGGAGCTATATCTAAATCTGTACCGATTTTCACGAAACTTGGCAGACATCATTCTAGTCTCACTTCAGTACGTTATACCAAATTTCGTGCAAATCGAAAGATATATAGGGACTTTGGTGCATCATTTATATGAAATCGGACGAAACTATATATGGGAGCTATGTCTAAATCTGGACCGATTTTCACGAAACTTGGCAGACATCATTCTAGGCTCAATTCAGTACGTTATACCAAATTTCGTGCAAATCGAAAGATATATAGGGACTTTGGTGCACCATTTATATGAAATCGGACGAAACTATATATGGGAGCTATGCCTAAATCTGGACCGATATTCTCGAAACTTGGCAGAAATCACTCTAGGCTAAATTCAGTACGTTATGCCAAATTTCGTGCAAATAAAAATATATGTAGGAACTATTGTGCACCATTTACATTAAATCGGACGAAAATATATATGGGAGCTATATTTAATTCGAACCAATTTTCACGAAACTTGGTATACATAATTTCGTGCAATTCGACAGATATATAGGGTCTTTGGTGCACCATCTACCTTAAATCGGACGAAAATATATATGGAAGCTATATCTAATTCTGAACCGATTTTTCCCAATTTCAATAGAGTTCGTCCTTGGGCCAAACAAATGAGCTGTGCCAAATTTCATCCAAATCGGTTCATAAATGCGACCTGTACTTTGTTTACAATTTAACACCAACAGACGGACAGACGGACGGACATGCATAAATCGACTCAGAAAGTGATTCTATGCATATTTTCAAAAGGAACTATGGGTCTATCTCGTTTCCTTTTGCCTGTTATAAACATATGACCAAAGACATAATACCCTGTACCACAGTGTGGTGAAGGGTATAAAAAAGGGTTACATAGTGATGTTAATGAAAACATAAAATAGTTTTTCGAAATTTTATAAATTAGTCTTATGGCACAAAAAATTCCTTTATAGATGAGGTATGTGAGGTATACCTAAATCTTTAATATCAACATTCTTAAATCTATATATATAAAATAGAAAAAAATTTGTTTGTTTGTTTGTATGTTACCGATAGACGCAGAAACCGCTGAACATATCTTAATGAGATTTACACTGTATGTCGGGACATGCCCTGAAAGTAACATAGGCTATAAAAACTTTTAAAATTCCGCGTGGACGCAGAGTTCTATCATCAATAGTAAACATACCTCAAAAATTCAGAACATGTAATATGCGTATATTTTAAGAACGGTCACAGATACCGTCTTCAAAATTTGTCTGAATAACGTAGGTGTAAATACACATCATCCATACAAAAATGAGCCTGGTACGATTGGGGGAAAATGCACTCCCCGTTGCACTTAAATTATTTACATGTAGGAAATAAAAAATGTTTCGATTCTAGATGCAAACACCGTAAACAGATTTTACTGAGATTTTCACCGCACATCAAACCATCTGAGGCAAATAACATAGGCTATACAAACTTCTAAAATTCGGCGTGGATATGGAGTTATAGCATCAGAAGAAATCATAAATCTGAAATAATTTTTCAATTCTATACTTATATCTTAAAAAGGATTACAGATTCCAACTTCAAAATTTGTCTGAGTAAATATGAATCATCCCTACAAAAATTGACGATATAGAATGGGAGAAATTTACTCTGAATTGCGTTTAATTTATCTATACATAGGGAATAGTAACTATTTTGGTTCTAGACCAGGGCTGTCCACACTAATACATTCAAGTTTTGTGATTGTATATGTTTCAAATACAAAATTTTCAAAAGTTCTCTTTCTATGTCATATACTGGGAGAAATTTTGTTAAAATATTATTTTCAAATTTTAAGGAAGAAAAAAATTTAATATTTAATGCAAATATGGTTGTTGATGATACATTTTCCCATATAAACATATATTTGTTTCTGTTTTGCCCTTTCGGCATAACATTGTTCACATATTTCGACCTGTTCCGAACTAATGTTTGCCAGAAATATCCCAATTTTTTCGGTTTGTGTATATATCTGAACTAATATTTAGTTTCTATGCATATCTATGAATATCTTGAATAAAGTGGTTCATAAACATGTGTATGGTACTCAGATGATTACATATCCAATGTTAAATGACCATGAAGTAAAAAATTGGTCCAAATTAAGAATTTCCGACCCATAACTTTTGATCGTATACATATGTACATACATATGTATGTATGTATGACATTATCAATAATGATAATAACAACCAGTTAAATAATTCCGTTAACGTCTGTTGTTTTTCATTTCACCATTATCATCACATAATGGATAAAAAATTGTGTAGGATTAAAAATTATTCACATTTTTACATTTTCTGAAAAAAAACAAACATACACACATAATTATAAAAATGAGAAACATTTGAAAATGAAACAAATATTTTTAAAATTGTCATTTATTTCCTTTTGCTTTCGTACACTGAACGAAAAATTAGGATATTTTTGGCCAAAATCCGTTTGGCACAATTCGAATTATATGATTAATATAATGGCAGAAGGTCAAAAAAGAAGCAAATATATCTTTATATGGGAAAATATATATTCAACAAACTAATTTGCAATTCCTTAATTTATTAAATAAAAAAATTGTACAATTTATTTACAGTTGAATGACAGAGAAACAGAAATTTTGAAATGTTTGTATTTAACACAAAGACAATAACACACATTTTATATTAGTGTGATTCTGCTATAAATTCTATAATATTATGCACCAACAATATAAGGGAGATATCAACAATAGAAGGACCTGAACTGGATATGACTAGAGCTATTATTTCGGGAATGTATAAAGTAAACGACTAACTCAGTTGTCATTCCATATTGGGAATTGATCTTGGTTTGTTAAAAATACCTAGGTGTGTACAGTTAAGCCCAATACTAAATTAAGGTTCGGTTAAAATACGAAGTGGCGAAAATGTGTTCATTTTTAAAACCTTTTTTTGGCAATGAAACAAATA
>NW_026882614.1:0-42327 GCF_032173495.1 Musca vetustissima
ATGGATGACAGAAAGTAAATGAGAGAAGAAGAAGAACAAGCAACAGAGTGACACAATGAATCCAACGTTTAAAACCCGAACAAGTGATGAAGCACTTGATGAGCATATGCAACAATTGAAAACGATTGTGGCCTCACGAAGGCAGAACAATAATAACAATAATAGTAGACAGTCAACGTCACAGTCCCCCTTGGCCCCGACATATACGGAGAGTCCAGCTGCAATGACTTCACCCAGCGATGGCATCTCCAGCCATAAATCATATTCAAAACCACAACAACAGCAACATCACACGAATCATCACCCAGGCATTAACGAGGATGGAATGCGTATTCGTAGCGATTCCACGGCCACAAGTATTTATGTGATGGGCAATACTCCCCCCTCAAATACTGTGCACGATGCCTATTCCAGTAATCCCCCAACCATGGATCGTAAACAGGAGCATCGTTTATCCTGGGTCAATATGCGGCGACGAGCCGATGGTTCCTCTGTGACAGAAGTTGATGGTCGTAGACCACCGATAACACCCTCACCCCAGACAACTCGAAGTTATATTTCAAATATCACAACAACAGAAATGATGAGTTCGACGGATGGTCGTAGTATGGCTCTAAGGAATGGTAGTTCTGTGGGTGGTGGTGGCGGTGGAGGTACAATAAGTGGTCGTACCACAGCCACATCGGGCCACATGAGCAGCAGTGGAGTGACCACCATAAGTGGCAGTAACAACACCCTCAACGATATCCATTCCGATTATCATAGTCAGGAAGTGGGTGGTAGTCGTGATTTTCATCATAATTTTGCACGAAGTGTAGCCGCCTCACCCATAAAACAGCACAACTATTCGGTGAATGGTAGTTTTAATTTGGCCAATGGCAGTACCGTCAAGTTGTTGGGAAATGTAAATGATGATGAAAGCAATCAACAGGTAAGTGGAGGAAAATGAAACTTATAGAATTTTATATATAAAGGGAGGTGTATTGATGTTCTTCTAAAGTTAGAGGGATGAGTGAGGAAAAAATGATAAAAAAATAAGATAAGGAAGATCTTGAGCGATTAGGTTTTTTCTAGTTCATACAATAGCTATGTACGTATTGAAAAATATATTGAAATTTGGAACTTATTGGATTATAAGATTTTGAGTTATCATTCGTAATAACAATGTTTTGAGAAAAATGCGTTTAATGTTTGAAAAACACTGTTGCCGTATCTTGATGCTGACGCAATAATTCAGCTATATCTTCAAGAGTTGTTGATATTTTTCTGGGTTAAGGATGCCATGGGAGTAACTATTGGTCTCCTATAATAAAATTGTTTGGTCCTCCATATGAAAATCTTCTGAAGACCTTTAAAACGAAATTTTCATTTCATTTTGGAATATATTTAAATCGTATTCTATAAGAATACCTGGAATTTTATAAGATATCTTTCTAGCCTTATAGAGAAGAACTTATCAACTGCTATGAAAATACCTTTTTTTGTTTTATCTTCCATGAGAACACATATAAACCCTCAGTTAGAAAACCTTCGGATCTTCTATGAGAAGTCATATTGGTCTTCTAGAAGACAGTTTCTTCTATTAAGAAACTTATTGAAATTCTATACAAAGACCTTCCGTTCTTCTTCCTTTGAGTACCGTACACTCTTCTAGGAAAAGACAAGAAGAAGAAATAATGACAATGTACTCTATAAGATGTACTCTTCTATTAGAAGACCTATTGTACTTCTAAAAGAAGACCACCTCTTCTGTAAAAATTCTCCCTGCTCTTCCTTAAGAAAACTTTTCGCTATACTTTAAAGAAACCTTCTGCTCATCTTTAAGAAAAGTTTTTGCTCTTCTATAAGATGATCTTTTGCTCTTCTATAATAAGATGTTTTTATAAGAGGAAATAATGGGACTAAAAGCGTCGAGTTTTTAAATAATATTTTTTCCTTGAGATACCAGGACGTGGATTTCTTAAATATTATTTTTTGAAGAGTCTACAGGAAGATATTTTTATATTCAGCATTATGGCTAATGAGGGTATATAAACTTTGATACGGTGAAAATGTACCTCATCGAAGTATTGGTTTTAAACCCCATGTTTCTTTGGACGAAATCCGTTTCAGAAAATTTAGAGTCGTTTTACAAATGTTCGTCCGTTTGTCTGGCCGACTGGTGCACACAATAACTCTCGAAGGGAGTAACCGATTTCATCCAAACTTGTATATCGTAATATTTTTTCCAAACTTAATTCAAAGATGGGCAATATCGATCCACACCTTCTGATATGTCCTCCATTAAATTGTTCAAGATTGTGCAAAAAATTAATTTTATAATAGCATGTGAACGGACTATCCGATTTAAACCAAACTTTGTGCAATCTATTATCTTTACTAAGTCTAGATCAAGGAAGGAGATATGAGTCATTGGTCCACTCCTTCGGGAACCTCCTCCATAAATGGTCAAAATGTTGACCATTTGTGTAAATCCAATATCAGCCAATGAAATGTCCGATGTGAACCTAACTTTGCGAAGTCTAGATTAAGTCTAAAGTTGGGGCCCATTGGTCCACTCCTTCTGGTCCCTCCAGAACAAAATGGTAAAAATTGTGCTCAAATTAATTTTATAATATGCGAACCAAACATTTTACAATCTATTATCTTTACTAAGCCTAGATTAAGTCCGAAGATGTGAGCCATTGGTCCACTCCTTCGAGAACCTCCTCCATAAATGGTCAAAATGTTCAATATTCGTAAATCCAATATAAGGCAATGGAATTTCCGATTTTAACCAAATTTTACACAGCCTATTATATTTACCTAACCTAGATCAGGTCCAAAGATGGGTCTCATTGGTCCATTCCATCTGGTACCTGCCCCACAAATGGTCAACAATTTCAATATTTATAAATCCAATATTAGGTGAATGGAATTTAGGTTTTAAACCAAACTTTGCAAAATTTATTATCTTTATCTGGATCAAGTCCAGAGGTGGGTCCCATTGATCCACTCCTTCTGGTACCTCACCCACAACTAGTCAAAATTATTAATATTTATAAACCCAAGTAATTTGAACCAAATTTTGTACAACCTATTATTTTTACCATGTCTAGATCATGTCTGAAGATGGGACCTATTGATCCACTACTTCTGGTACATCCCTCACAAATGGTCAAGATATTCAATATTTATAAATCCAATATCAGGATAATGGAATGTCCAATTTTAACCAAACTTTGCATAATCTATTATATTTACCTAGCCTAGAACAATTCCAGAGATGGGACCCATTGGTCCACTTTTTCTAGTACCTCGCCCACAACTGGTCAAAACTATAAATATTTATGAATCCAATATCAGGTGAATGGAATTTCGGATTTGACGGATTTGAACCGAACTTTGCACATCCTTTTATCTTTACAAAGCCTAGATAAAGTCCATAATTGGCACCCATTGGTCCACAACTTCCGGCACCTCGCTCATAAATGGTCAATATTTTATATACTTATACGTTTAATTTTCTTCGAATGGAATAACCGATTTTATCAACATTAAATCCGAAACCTCTTTGAGAAAAAATATATATATTTTATATAAAGCTAATAATAAAATCTGTGTGTAATTCCGAAGACTTCCGCAAATCATAGGCTGAGGGTATATATCTGTCGGCCACACTGACTGACACTTTTTTACTTGTTTAATATTATTTTCCAAGAGACATCAGGATGTTAATTTTTTATAACAATTTTTAACGGATTTGAGGACTTTGATTTCTAAATATATTTTTGAATAGATATTAGATCCTCTAGATTTTTGAGTTGATGCCCAAAAGAAGATTTAAGCGATGTGCAAAGTAAGACTAATAATATTTTTAAGGAGATGTCAAGACGTAGATTTTGTAATGAATATTAGGACTTTCATATTTTCTTTTTAAAGAAATATCAGCGCAATTACTTTTTTAAATATTTATATTTATCCAATTTTTTAAATATTTATTTTTAGTTAATGTAGCCTTAGCCATAACAATGGAAAGTACATTAACGAATTGAGATGGGTAATTTATCGGTAATTTGTAAAGAAAAGGGGAACATGCCTGCAGTTGTTTTCGACTTTTCTCCGGATGTGGATAATTAATAACAGCGTCATATAAAAATCTTTTCTTTAGGGCTTTAAAAATCGCTTTGTTTTTGCCGCATTCTATCATAAAATAATTGGATTTATAAGGGATAAAAATGTTCACGGGAGAATTTCAAAGTTAAAATAATAAATACATTTCAAAATAATAACAATATATTCTAGGAAGGGCTATTTAGTCATAAATAAACGAGAAGAGATTAATTATTACTCCCCAGACTCCACGATTTAATCAATGTCCATTTTCAATAATTCATCATTAGATGCAATTGGCTATTAAAAAAATTGCTTCTCATTAAAATCAATTTAAATGTTAATCAGCATTGAAATATTTTTTTTTTTTTTTCAATTTTGTATTCATGACATTGCCTCATATTGTTTTGATAGAAGCGTTAACTTATCTGCATATATATGTATATGTAAATATGTGTCTTTGATATGTGAAAGTATGCATGTGAAGTTCGCATGTGGTTGACATGTTCTTGATGCAATTGTCTATACAGTCTGCCACTTAATCTCAATTAAGAAACACAATTACCATTTCGCAAAGGCCTTAATAATGGTGCTGTAAATGGTCAGGGCTAGCAATTAAGGGAATAAAAAAAATATTTAAAATATTGCGTAAATTTTTTAACTTGCATAGAAAAAATACTTTATAGGGTCAGAAAGTCCTTAATGTGGAAGACGTCCCTGAATGACTTCTGTGCACATAGGACCTTCTGTATATAGATGACCCTCTATGCGGTCCGTTCTATAGGACCTTCTATGTTGTTGGGAGTGAGTTCGGGTGAGGTGACAGACGTTGGTCGAGTGAGACTCGGATCGTTTCGCATAGTCGACACTCTGCAGTGGAAATGAATACCTCCTGTATTTGGGTGACGTCCTATGTTTTAGAGGACAATCATCTATTATTTAAATGGCTGTCATCTATAAAATGTATGTCCTCTATCGGTCATCTATTTCTACAATCTGTCACCTTTTTTTAAATGTTCTAAGTTAAAACAAAGAAATACATTTTAAAAAAATGTCAGTGAAATATTTAGAAAGGGTATTTTTGGTATTTTCAGGATTTTTAGACATAGATTTTTGCTTATTTTTAATTTCAATATCCTACAGATCCTACATAAATGGAAAGCTACAGGCCTTGAAAAATCTCGTTTAACTTTGAAAACTTAACCTTGCACAACATAAAAAAATGTGTCTATCTCGATGATGCATGGAATTTTTCTCAAGTGTAATAAAACAAAAAAAAAAAAATAATAATAACTCCAATAAAAAAATAACATAACTATTTGCTTTTCTTGCAGAAAACTCAACATCACATTGACCTTGTCTTGGTTTTATTTTTCTTTTAGTCGAGCATTTGTTGTTGTAACGTTCAAGTGATTTGTTTATATAAATTATTATTGTTTTTTTATTTGTTTAGTTTTTACGGTTTTTGTCGTTCATTTCATTGTAATGTCAACCGGGCAGTTATTAGCAGCAGACAAATATAGCAGCTACTAGCCACCATCAGCCACAGTCTGTCGCAGTTTTATTTATTTTAAACGTTTACGCATCATTGTTTTTGGTAGATCTTCCATAATAAAACAAATGTCCATTGCTTGGCCCACCAACAATGCGATTTTCTGTTGCTTGACCTGTTTCTAAGATGGTGGTTGTTGTTATTTTAATTTCACGCTGACACAAACACAAAGCTACCAAAACATTGTCATCGACAGAGATGTCAATCAAATGTCAAAACAATTTAAAGCAACAAAACTGGCAATAAACCACAACAACAACATCACTCCCATCCCCCCCGACAAGAAACTGAGACCATTTCCATTCAAATGCAAAAATGCCCTCCATTCAATTTGTTAATTAAAAAATTAAATACGATTGCCATTCGGGTAGACTCTGTCGTCATAACGAGATAAACAACAACAACAGCAGCAAACGAGCTATCATAATTTCTTTCAATTTGATGGCAATTTTTGTTTTTATGGCCTCGGCTATTTTAAATTGTATCACATCAAGTTGTTGTAGTCCAGCAGGTCCATCAATAAAATTATTTGAAATATTTTCAACACGTGCGATATTGCATATTCATAATTATGTAATTATGATTATTATCATAGAAGGTCGTTACTGCGAAATATGACATTTATAGTCATTTTATATGTATAGAGGAGCCAACAGGAGACATTCTATTTATAAAAGACCTATACATGGAAGACCTATAGAGGGTCAAGAATGTCGTCTATGTATAAAATACATGCATCGGGCCATATATGGTAGGTATGTTATGCTTGGAAGACCTAAAGGAGGTCTTAAAGGTTTTTCCCATGTATTCTACAAATGTATAGCAGTCCTATAAGAATTATTCAATGATCTGGTGTTGTATACATAAAATATCTACCAATAATGTCTTTATTTATGGGAAACCTGTAGACATACAGATGTAGGATATACAAATGTCTGTATAAAGACTTAGAAGATCTCCTATATTTAGAAGGCATATAGGAGCTCCTCCATGTATACAAGGCCTATATAATATAAATGTAGGATCTAACAGGTTAAAAAATTTCAGTCGGTGTTGCCGACAGATATATTCTCTCAGTCTAAGGTTTGCGGAGGTCTTCGGAGTTAAACGCAGGTTTTATATAAGATTTACAATTTGTAACAAAGAGGTTTCGGATTTAATATAGATCATTGACTCTTTTTGGGGGAGGTACCAGAAAAGAGGGCAGATGGGACCCACCTTCGGACTTGATCTAGGTTTTGTAAATATAATAGTTTGTGCAAAGTTTGGTTCAAATCGAACACATTCCATTCGCTTGATATTGGATTTATAAACATTGAACACTTTTGACCTTTTATGGGGGAGGTACCAGAAGGAGTATACCAATGGGTCCCATCTTCGGACTTGATATAGGCTTGTTAAATATAATAGTTTGTACAAAGTTTGGTTCAAATCGGAAACATTCCATTCTATTGATATTGGATTTATAATGGCCAATATGGTTAAGGAGTGCACCAATGAGTCTCATCTTCGGCTTCATTTAGGCAAGGTTTGGTTAAAATATAACGTTCCATTCCATTGAAAATTTATAAATATTGAAAATGTTGACCATTTATAGGGGAGGTACCAGAAGGAGTTGACCAATGGGTCCCACCTTCCTTCTTGATCTAGGCTTGTAAAGATAATGCATGGCACAAAGTTTGGTTTAAATTGGATAGTCCGCTTGCATGATATTTTAAAAAATATTTTTAGCACAATTTTGACCATTATGTGGGGGAGGTACCAGAAGGAGTGGTCTGATATTCTCCATCTTCGAACTTGAACTAAGTTTAATAGAAAGTTTGGATTAAATCGTTATCGTGCGCACCAGCCGGCCACACAGACGGATGGATAGGCGGACTTTTATAAATCGACTCCAAATTGTCTGAAACGGATTTGATCCAAAGAAACATGAGGTCTGAAACAAATACTTCGATGAGGCACTTTTTTGCCGTATCATTATATTAGTATAAAATATTTCCATGTTTAAAAGACTTATAGTTCTTCTATGACTAAGTCATCTAATAGAAGAACCATTTGATGTGGTATGTGTATACAAACGTACGTTGTTCAAAAAAGAAGCATCCGCAATTGTTTACAATGGAAAAGTTAGAAACGCGTACTTTCATTGTAAAAAAATTGAGGGTGCATCTTTTTTTAACGCCTGTTTATGTATGAAGGAGTTGCCAGATCGAAAAACATGTGTTCATAACAGAGATGAAAGTTTCCAAAACATTTAACTTTTCTCTGATATACCGCGCTTTTTGTGCTAGGCTAAGAACTGTCCGAACTGCCCTCGTAGGAGGTTTTCTTTGCATTTAAACCTAAAGAAGGTCCTGAAGATCTAATGTAGTTTTTTATTATCAAAAGAGTATTCTATATATATGTATATATATATAAATATATATATATATATATATATATATTTATATGGTCTTCTATGTATAGGAGATCTACAGGGTGTCTTCTATGTACAGAAGATTTATAGGATGGTTTCAAGGAGTAGAAGACCTATAGAAGGTCTTGTATTTATTGAATACCTTCATAAGGTCTTACACTTATTAAGGACTTGGGACAGCGAAGATTTTCAAAAATTTCCATCGTCAGATGGAAATTGTTCAGGAGCTGTTGAATATAGTAAACGATGACCTTAAAAAGTTCATAACTGGTAATAAATCATGGGCGTATGACTATAATATTGAAACCAAATCCTAACCATCCAAATAGAAAGGTCCAGGAAAGCCATGAACGAAAAAAGCACGTCAAGTTCGGTTAAATGTGACTGCAAAGTTGTAATGCATCATAAATTATAGTCATAACGTCGTACGGTCAATAAGGAATACGCTGTTTGCTTAAAGCAATTCCTTAGAAACGTACATACACCCATACGCATAATTGTTTTTCTAAATTATTATTGTAACGATATCCTACCTAACACACGAATGAAAATGATGCTATGTTTCTAACATTTTTCTTGAGTACTTCTTGAGAAGTCAGTTTTCCTAACCTAACCACTCTGTAGGATATTTTGTAACCGATTCATTCCTTTACATTATCTCTGTGCAAACACGCCTTTCGGAGTTATGGAAACTGGAAGGAAAATGCAGTGGAACAGTATCTCCACAACCGATGGTCGTTCCGGAATGTGAAGGTGATTTTTGGAAAGTAGGATAAATATTTTACAATGCCAAGCATAGATTTTTTGAACACGTGTTTTCCTATCCTCTATACGCCTGGGAAAATTGTTAAAAAATATTTAATTTTTTATGTATATTGGAAAAATATGGCGTACTTTGGAAATAATATTTTTTTCTGTCTGATTGTGTGAAATGGAGTCCGACAATGACAGAGCCCTTTAAAAACACAATAAATATGAGTTATATTTTACTGTTTTACATGTTTTCCCCCCAAATGCATTGAACGATAATGTAATTATGACGACCGATCTTCATTAGTAAATAGTCCACGATTTTGTTCACTTTTTAGGAACAGGGTGGTGGTAAATAAGACATAACACAACACGTACAACATTTGTGAACTACCCTGTTATGCACAGTTTAATAATATACATTTTGTATAGCATACCTTAGGGCTGAACATTTAAATACAACTCATGGCCTTTAATTACAAATAGTAATTGTTGGCTTGTCGACTTAGGTGTTGATAATAGCTTATGCTAAAAACTAAAAACTTAACTAATCTCTAAATCCACCAATGTCAAACTACAACCAAGTGAAAACGGAAAAATCGAATTCATAATTGAGATGTTAATGAACGATCAATGGAATAGAGATTTTTGTTATCACAAAGAAAACAATAGGCCCCTATAGAGATAATTTAAATAATAAAGAGTTCGTTGCTTAAGTCTTTTGTTTTAATCATGCAAATTCAAAGACGAAAAAGAAAAAACTGATCATCGTTATTATTCCGTTTACCATAAAAGATTATTTTAACGCCATGAATCGAAAAATAAAAAAGCAAAAATAACAAAAATTATTATTAAAACGTTTGTTGTTACGGTAATTGAACACAAAGTAACGATGTAGCCCCAAAACGTAATATAATTTAATAATTTGGCTTATTGATATGTTAGCTGGCTGGATGGATGGATGACTGGTACAATTCGATTGGTGGCTATATAATAGTTTATATTGTTATGATAACTGCAAGTTATAAGAGGTAGTTAGACAATGAAATATATACTATATTAAGGAAATATATATTAAATAGAGGAAAAAATAATAGATTAATAAATAAAAGCGGGACTAATTGGGTGTATATATATATATATATATATTAGAAAAAAAGGAAATAAACTGGATTACTAGACTACGAATTTCCATTTCCAATACCTCGAAATTTTCGTGTATGTAACTCTATTTTTGATCTGGGTTGGACACCCACCCAGATCAAAAATAGAGTTACATACTTCACCACACCTTCACCACATCTTCTATTACTATAAATATAACGTGTACACTGTTTATGATGGGGATTTACAACTGACAGATAAGTGTATCATATTTCTACTTCTGAAATTAAAAATTGTATTATTACAGACAAATCATGAATCAATCGTGAAGATGTTGAAATCAATGTTCAATTATTCATATGGAAGCTACAAAATCAGAAAAAAGATGCCTCCCCCACAAATAAGTCCGCAAAATCACCTTGGCTTTCTGCATGCCTACAAAGCTATTAACTAAATAATGAATCTATACGACTAAATTTCCTCCTTTATAAAGGCAATATATTGGTCTATATAATCTCAGTTCAATAAAAATCCTATAGCTTTCAGATCTCAGCTTAAGCTCATTTTCTAAGTCTTCAGCTGTTCAAAAAAATACTTCCTGTCATTCAGCTCCCATATAAATATCCCCTGACATTCCGCTGATTAAAATCGGCTTCTAATTTTCATATTAATCTCATGTATTAAAAATTCAGGCATTTGCGTAGGTAATAAAAACCCATTAGGATATCATCCTGTCAATAAGGATTTCCTGACCTTCGATGTGTCCATGTACAGACCCCCATGTTTTGAAATTAGTCCTTAGACTTTAGTTTGTCTTGCCTTCAGTTCCTCTATAAAGACTTGCTAGCCTTCTGATCGTTTATAAAGACAACCCGATCCTCGGCATATCTATAAGAACTTGGATTTCTGGTTTAACTTTACTTCTAGGTCTGCCCTTCAGCTTTTCTGTAAATACTTCCTGGCCATTTATACAGACTGGAATTCATACCTACTGAAAGCAAATATTAGAGTTTAGATTGTCTATAATGACCAGCTAAAAATCTGCAATTTTACAAATACGGATTTCTTGCTTCAGCACGTCTACAAAGGTTCCCTACTTCGGGTCTTCTATGAAGACTTCCATCAGCGGGTCTATAAAGACGAACTTTAGCTGGTCTGTAATAAGAGCCTTCAATTGGTCTTCTTTCAGCTCGTCTATAAAGACTCCCTTCAGCTCGTATATGAAGACTCCCTTCAGCTCGCCTATGAAGACTCCCTTCAGCAAGTCTATAAATACTCCCTTCAGATCCCTTTAGCTCGACTATAAAGACTCCCTTCAGCTCGTCTCTAAAGACTCCCTTCAGCTCGTCTCTAAAGACTCCCTTCAGCTCGTCTCTAAAGACTCCCTTCAGCTCGTCTCTAAAGACTCCCTTCAGCTCGTCTCTAAAGACACCCTTCAGCTTGTCTCTAAAGACTCCCTTCAGATCGTCTCTGAAGACTCCCTTTAGCTCGTCTATAAAGACTCCCTTCAGCTCGTCTCTAAAGACTCCCTTCAGCTCGTCTCTGAAGACTCCCTTCAGCTCGTCTCTAAAGACACCCTTCAGCTCGTCTCTAAAGACACCCTTCAGCTCGTCTCTAAAGACTCTCGTCAGCTCGTCTATAAAGACTCCCGTTCAGCTCGTCTATAAAGACTCCCGTTCAGCTCGTCTATAAAGACTCCCGTTCAGCTCGTCTATAAAGACTCCCGTTCAGCTCGTCTATAAAGACTCTCGTTCAGCTCGTCTATAAAGACTCCCGTTCAGCTCGTCTATAAAGACTCCCGTTCAGCTCGTCTATAAAGACTCCCGTTCAGCTCGTCTATAAAGACTCCCGTTCAGCTCGTCTATAAAGACTCCCGTTCAGCTCGTCTATAAAGACTCCCGTTCAGCTCGTCTATAAAGACTCCCTTCAGCTCGTCTATAAAGACTCCCTTCAGCTCGTCTATAAAGACTCCCTCCAGCTCGTCTATAAAGACTTCCTCCAGCTCGTCTATAAAGACTCCCTTCAGCTCGTCTATGAAGACTCCATTCGTTTATAGAGACTCTCTTAATAGTCCTATCAGCTGGTTTGTGAATGTACCCGGTTCTTTCGGATCGACTGTAACAAAATTCGCCCATAGGCTCATGTGGGCCAATTTATAAATCCTTTTCCCTAAAATTTTGTTGTTTTAGATTATAAAAATGTGTAACATTTATTTTGTAAACAATTCTCTTCAGTATTTAATAAAAAAAATCACAATCACCCCCCTTTTTATATGTGGGTTAAGGTCGATAATTCGCATAAAATACGCAGACATCACATTGCCGTTGGCAAACTAATATAAATGAAAATGCCACTTCTTTACCTTTCAAATTCAATAATAAATTAATACTTAATTTGTATATATAAAAACAACAACAAAAATCTTCCAACAATAAAAACAAAAATTTGCCAATACAAATATTAAAATTCCGCAAACATATTTTGTTTGGAAGATAAAACCAAATCGCATGTTTCAATATCTAAAAGAGGCACGCACCCAAAACAGACCAGTTAAAACAACAACAAAACTCTGAATGAATGAAATGTCGACAACGGCAACAAAGCTACTTAAACCCCCCCCCTCAAAGCACTATTACAGAAAACCCGTTTATATATATATGGGCAATATTGCCAATTTTTTAACATAGCTGAAGCGGAGGTTCACACCTTTATAACTCGGGAACTACTTAAGTATATGAAAAAAAGTGAATAGTTTTGGGTTAATTGATCTGTCGTTGCAAACTGCTCATGATATTGACCTCCAAACTTTATTTTAGTGGAAGCTGTGTCTACTTTAATGTAAAAAAATGTGTAAAAACAGGTTGAGGCGAACCAGTTTTTTATGTTCTCTATCGATTTGTGACTAAGCCACTCATTGGACGGCCTTCGTGTCAAAATAAAACTAGAAGCCAACAAAATGGGGACTACGCCCCTTATGTATCATTTTTCAAAATTTTAACTGCATCTACCTTTAAATGATGCTGACATTTTGAAGCTCGATTTTGAGTGTTTTTTTAATTTTAGTTCTAGC
The DNA here is from genome assembly GCF_032173495.1 of Musca vetustissima. Taxonomy (NCBI): domain Eukaryota; kingdom Metazoa; phylum Arthropoda; class Insecta; order Diptera; family Muscidae; genus Musca; species Musca vetustissima. Next base: position 12,985 of record NW_026882614.1, read on the forward strand.
ATTAATACGCGAACAGGAATTTCTAAAAATCGATTATACGATTATTGTAGTCGCGAATCTGCGTAATTTGATATGTATTTTGTGTATGTAGCATGCACAGCTTCAGAGTAATACTCATCCGAAGGTGCGAATTTTGTGCGATCAAATTTCTAAAAAACCTATTTTTCGGGCCAAATTTTTAGATCTGTCAACTGAATGATATGGGTACCCGCGATCAATAAGGTTTTTTCCGTTTCGGATGATATAAAATCTTCTTCGTGAAAATCCATCTACTAGAACGGCGGGAACTGGCCTTCCAAAAACACGAAATTTGGCAAAAAATGTTTTTGAAAATATCGCGGATTTATTTGCGTTTTCTGTGTATCATTTCCGCTTCAATAAATGACCTCATACGGATTTTGATCTTTTTCGAAAAGAGAACTTTAAAAACTTCAGCCGAAAGAGAGATGTACGCAATTTATCTCAAAAATAGATTGTGATGGCACATCCATGGTTCTTAATGGACCACATTGAAATCGGTATAGATCGATGTATTTTTATAGGGTGCACACCGAAATCGGATGCGCGTTAATGACATATGGAGTTTTCGGAAATTATTCGCGTTTTACGGTTTTTTGGGTACTTCAATGTAACGTGCGGCACATCTTAGCCGTCAAATGAAATTTCGCAAAATATATATGGATTGGAAGAAAAACTTCAGTACTTCCTGGAAACCGCATGCGCATCAAATGATTTTGAGAATTACGCGACTTAGACGCAATTTAAAATGTATATTTCATAATATTATTTTATTTTAAGATTTATTCCTATTTAAAGAACCCTAAGATTTATCGGAAGGGTCTTGATATAATCCGCAAGGCGTATACTTATACACAAAAAGTGATTATTATTATATATGTCAATTTTTCAGCGAAATTCGGGTAAAATAGCAGAATAACCCCAACATTTTTTTCTGAAATTTCTTGTATACAATTAAAAAAATAAATGTGATGACATTATTTTTTCGAACCAAAAACAAATAATTTTCCTCAATATCTTGTTTTGTTGTCGCTGTGATTTACAAACAGCTACACGGACTTGTGTGATTTTGATATCATTTGATTCATCGTGGTGTTTAGATTATGTAGATATTTTTAAATTAATTTTTAGGTGTGTGTATGTCATTAATATAATGAAAATATTGATGTAATCTGCTATATTTTCATTATTTTTCTCATATTTCGCGAAGATGTGCAACTTTTTCGCGATTTTTATAATATATTTATATTCTTATTTTACGGAGGAAGATATATATCAACGTTTTTGGTCAATATAATAAACGGCGTAATTTTAAGATTTTTTTCTTATGCCCAAAATTAAAACCTCGATAACTTTTGCGCGCATCAACCAAAAATTTGATCGCGAACGGTTTCGGAGTCAGAACATTTTTCTCTATATGTGTACCAAAAATCATTGATGTGCCACAAAAACAAAAAAGCTGATTTTTTGAAAATGGAATATTAAAAAATTGGCAATATTGCCCATATATATATATATATCTCCTCATTTTAATGACAACAACAAATAATGACACACAAACCTAAAAAAACACCAACACTAAACAGCTATCCCCAAGCTAAATAGCGGCGAGCAATCAGACAGACAGACGTTGCCCAGCCACATGACAATTATGCGGTCATTTGACGTCACAAATCGCAAAGTTAAATGAAGTTAAACATTTGTTTAGATAAACGAAAACAAGAAAAGCGTTGATACGGATTTAATTGCAAAAAAAAAGCCGAAACACAAACTTATTGGAAACATATGGTATTGGACTTGTTGTAACTCCAAACACAGGTTGTGTTGTACGAAGCCATTAATGGTAAAATTAAGGCGAGAGCGCGTGGGGAAATTCCGCCTAACATGACTTTGAAAATTGCATGGCATGCAGAAAACAACCAGCACTGGTCAATTGGGCTGTTTTTTTTGTTTTGAAAAATAAAAACCAGAATTTCAATAAAATATATTTTCTATAGATCGGGCCATTAGAAGGTCTACTTGAGAGAGAGAAAGTGTTAGACATATCTTTAGAAAATCTTATATAAATTGTTAAAAGTATTGCAATTATAAAATATCTCTAGAACACATTCTATTTACAGAATTCTTCTGGAATATATCTAATATACAGAATATCAATAGAAGGTATTCTATATATATATATATATATACATATATAAAATGACTTCTATCTATGGAAGATCTAGGAAGTCTCTTCTAAAATGTGTGTGTGTTCAGTTTTATTAACAAATTAAGTCCATAGAGGAGAACTGAAAATTATGAAGCTTTAGTAATCAACTTAAGGCCGGGTATTCGTTACAGATATATTTGTGGTGGAACCGAAGGTCAAGAGGACTTAGACAATCGGGACCTTTGAAATTCATTTCACACGAGCAGAACCACATGCCTTTAAAGATGAACTAAAAATAAATATAGATCTAGATTCAAGATCTTAAAGTAGACTCTTATTTTAAGATCTAGAATCTAGATCTATGATCTGGAAACCAGTTAGTATTATAGACGGGGTGAAAGTCAGACTTTCTTTATATAGAAGCTAGAAACCAGTGATTTTTTTAGATAAGTGGGAGCTTGGGAGTCATTATATAAAGAAGAAAAATTCCATAGGGTCATATGGTAAGCTGATAATCAGAGGATGTTTATTGCTTAGTTGAATGCCTGGGAATCATAGGCAATCTAATAGCTAGGGAATCTGCTCATACAAAATTAAATTGAATCCCTGGCATTCAACTGAGGCTTAAGAATCCTCATATGGTATTTATGTGTAAGCAGATAGTCGTAGGGTGTTTATGGCTGATTTAATGACTCACTAGACTTCAGTGATTCTGCTAGAGATTCTTTATAATCAAGCTAATATCCAGGAAGTATTTATGTATGAACTGAAAGTCTGGGTATATTTTTAGATCAACTACAGCTGAGTGTCTTTGTAGAAAATATGAAAATAAATGCTGGAAAACCTTTGGACAAAAAGATAGGACATTCAGTCTATTACACTATTCTTCTGGGCTTAAACAGAGGTTAGGAAATCCTTAAAAAGAAACGGAATCCGAAGGAAGATATTTTGGATGAGCTGAGGCCTACTCTTTACATATAAAGACTTCCTTCCCATTTTTTATAACTACTTGTCTATAAATCAACTCCCTGGGTCCCAGCTTAGGCTAGGAAACCTTTAAAGGTCGTGGGTAAGCTGATAGCCAGATGGTGCTGCCTCAGATGAATGTCAGGGAGTTTTTATAGACAAACTAATATCCATAGATGCTTTATGTGTGATTGGAAGAGATCCAAAGACTGGTTATGGACTAGCTAAACCTGGGAATCTTTATGGGGATTGCGAGCGAAGGAATAGACCCCTTATATACGTGATAAATGCCAGGCCATTTTTTTGAGTATGAGGACGAAATAAGACATGAATATACAGGGTGGGTAAATTCAAAGACGAGCCAAATCCAACGAGTCATTTCTGAAAGTAGCATTTCGAAGCAAATGGTCGCCTGTTTCTTCGGCAAAACTGGTAATGTGAGCAAAGTAGGACGATTAATTCGATGTTTAGAGTAAGAATGGGACTAAGAAGTCTTAATATATAACCTGAGATTAGAAATTCAATACAAAGAGCTTAGATGCCCAGATAGTGGTCATAGACAACCTGGAGGCCAATATGGGCTTGTAACCTGGGTATCTACAGTCGATATGTATATCATACAGTGCTATTGGACAATTCTAACAAATTTTTTTTATATAGAATGTCTTATAGAAGACTTTCTTCCATAACAGATCTCTAAGAGTTTCATATTCAAAAATCTCTATAAGGTATTCTATTTTCTATGTCTATATAATGTCTTGTCCTTACAGGAAATTCTTAAAAGATCTTTAGCAATATAACGCCATCTTGCTATATGAAACTTCCAGAAAGCGTTCAGAAAGTCTTTCGTCTATAGAAGATCTTCAGAATGTCTTTAATCTATAGACGCCCTCCGAGCGATCTTCTTTCCAGCGACATAACAGCCAAGGTTAGAAGTTGTATATAGATGAGTTGGAAACATGGGTGTCTATAGACGAGTAGATTAACCTATAGTTGGCCGATGAACCTTTGGAGTACGCGATAGAGAGACCCTGAAGATATCTCTAAAGACCTATATGAAGATATATTAGGTTGGGGAAAAATAAATCCATTCCATTTTATATGAACTATATGTCTATATAATGCCTATCTCATAGAAGTCCTGCTCTCTATTTGCAAAAAAAAAAAACTCTAGCAGTCGATTTTCAAAAAGATGTTAATCGCTTGGGATTGTATAGCGGATGCATTAAAACTTCCCAACCAAGCTGCCGAAGTTTCTGACGAGTCACTGTAGATGTGTTATATCTGGTGGAACACGACACCTCTCCTGTTGGCCAATTCTGGCCGTTCCTGGTCAATTGCTATCTTCAAACGGTCCAGTTGTTGACAGTAGAGATCAGAATTTAGCGTTTGGTCATATGGAAGCAACGCATAACAAATAATCCCCTTCCAGTCCCACCGAATGCATAGCAAAACCTTCCTGGCCGTTAGTCCTGGTTTGGCCACCGTTTGAGGTGCTTCACCGATCGTTTTCGCACAGGTTTATCGTATGCGATTCATTTCATATCTCCAGTCACCATCTGGTTAATCATTTCATTTGGCCAAGGCTTCGCAGATGGAAATTCGATCGATCCAATTTTTTCTATAAATTGGTGTGGCACCCAAACATCGAGCTTCTTTTTGAATCCAGCTTTGTTTAAATGGTTTAAGATAGTTTTATGGTCGATTTTTAGATCCTGGACGATGTTACGACGGCTAACATGCCGGTCAACTTCGATCATTTCTCCGATTTTATTGACATTTTCGACGACCGGCCTAATGTATTTATTTTTCCCCAACCTAGTATCTCTTCTGAAAACTCAAAGAAGGCATTTTATATTATTTTTTAAAGACCTCTAAAATGAATGTCCTCTATAGAAGATGCATAGAATTTATTCTATCTAAAGAAGACTAAGAGATGGTATTCTCTATACAAATGTTGTTCTTTATATAAATAATCTTCTCTTCATAGAAAACATATGCAATGCTCGTAATCTATAGAAGGCCTTCAAACTATACATGATTTCATTCTATGAAATCTATCCCATAATCCCATATTTCTAGAAAACCTAAATAAGGTCTTCCATCTGTGATAATATTCTATGTATACTAAGTGTATAAAATGTATTGAATCCATAGAAGACCTTTAACTTGTCCTCCATCTATAGAAGACCTACAGAAGTTTTTATTTCTGTGAAAGTCCTGTAGAAGGAGTATGGGAAGTGTCCTAGGTCAAGAATTGAATTCTTCTAGATATTTATACAATACCAGTGGAAGGTCTTCCATTTATAGGTGGCCTCTAGAAAGTCCTCTATCTTCAGATGTGTACATCAATAATAACCAATTAAAGCATAGTACCATTTCAATTTCATTGTTAAGCAATCTGATACTCATAGTTCATTGAATTGCCTTCGGCAATTGGTCAGTTATTGATATTTTGTGCTACAAATTGGCACATCATTGCAACAACAAACCACCATAACATATACTTAAAGTAATTGTTGTGATATGTATCGTCAAATTTTTGTTTCCAAACAAAAACAAAACTATTCCAAAATTTTGTTATTTCCGTTTCGGTCATCTTTTGTTGTTATTATTAATTAAAAACAGAAACACAAATGTAGCAAACTTTTCGAGTGGATACAAAAAAATCACATTTCAAAACAATGCATATAAAACGAGCCAATTCTATTTGGTTGCTTTTATTTACAAAAACCGAATACTGACCATTGTGTTGTGCGTTAAAAAATTGTGGCCAAACATTGTTGTGGGCCATGAATGGTGATTTCTTTGACAGGCATTCTTCATTCAGATAGTGTTACGATTGTGTGTGAGTGTGTGTCTGAGTGTGCCCAGCCCTCAAGCAATCTATCAAAAAAATCAAAAATCATGACAAAAATTCCATTTCATTCACCACATTCACTTTCTCTAGAATCGCTTGAAATCGTAAACATACAATATGACACAATGATAATAATAATAATAAAATACAAATGAAGGTGAAGGCGAAAACGCCAATAAATTTCAATTTCTTTTGAAGCGTTGTTGAAAGCAACAAAAATTGTGTTTTCATTTGCGTTTTTTTATGTTTAGTCATTGTGTCTTGAAAATTTAGATCGTAAAATTGTAAAAATGTTTTTATTTTCTGGTTGGTGTTGAACCATGTAGTTGGTAATCGGGGGTGTGGGAGGGAAAGAGAAATTTCTATGTTATATGTATTGTTGAGATTTTTAATATTCTGAAACTAAGCTGCAAATAATGACAGTGATTTTTTCCCTTTATTAATAGGATTAACTATCTTTTTATTTGCGAAATTTTGATCATTATATTTTTTTTAAGTTTTAATATTTTATGCATTTTATGATTAAAGTTTATTTGCCATTTAGTTTAGGTTTAGAGGTGTTCTGTTTTTTATGTTATCAAAAAGAAAGTTCCTACAGTAATGATCTGTGGAGAAGCTTCAGAAAAAGTTATAAAAAGTTTAAGTTTTCAAGAAATGAACAGGGTTTGACATTATTAAAGTATTTAATAACTCTTGGTCTGTTCCAGTACTTTTTTAATAGTAAAGCTAGTAAAAGGGAAAAATTTCGAAATCGCTCTCAGATTACAAAATAATTTGAAAAGTTCGTGAACGCAAATCTTGTAAATATGCCAAAATTAGATGGCAATACTTCAAAATCAACATATCAGCCAATCAGAAGTAGGCATTCCTGTTTACCATTTTTACTCGGCCAAATTTCTCGAGTAAAAAGTTTACATTTTGTTTTGTGCTTTCTTAAATTTGATTCAATGTTTTACCAGTTTTGTGGATTGAGGAAAGGTTTTCGAGTAAAAAGTTGCCAAACATGTAAAATGAGTAGATTCTTTTAGGTTCTGGAACGGAACTTCTATGTAAACTAATTTGTGTTCATGTGTCAGGGGTGCGGAAAATTCCTTATTGGGATGAAAGCCCTTGTAGACATACACCATGTTTTCGAGTTATGGCGTAATGAATTTTTTGCTAGTACCTCTAAAGTTCACGAAGAAAAAGTTAGTTTACGGCTATTGTAGGATATTTTTGAGATGACATATTATTAGTAACATCGAATGAGAGACATTAAAAATAAATGCCCTCCTTCTATCTAGAGTCATACGATACGATTTTTTTACCTCCCAACAGTCTTTATAAATGTCGCTCATGTGATTTTATATAGTGTCCTCAAAGACAAAAAAATCGTAACCGAACAACTTCTCCGTTTGAAATGACACGTACGACAACGTGTTGTGTAGTTTTTAGTGACATCAATCGAAGGTCGTCCAAAAACGTGTGTCATAGGACAAATATGCCGTGCGTGACCAGAGGCATTGGACATTTCTTCCTTCCAGAATGGAAATCAGGTTTATCGTCGGATGTCGCACAATTTTACAATCGCACAAAAAATGCTCATTTCGATTTTTTCATCACAGGCGACGACATATAGATCTATGCATAGGAACCTGTGGTTCTGCAAAGGGTAGCCAAATCTAACAAAATGTGATCAAGAAACCATCACTTCGAATCAACTTCACACAGCTTCTTTTTCGAAACTGGTCATGTGACGACTATTCCATTTGAGTTACAAATTACGATCTATTCTGAGTGGAAGTCTTTGGAATAATTCGAAAATCGAACAAGAAAAGACGAATCATTGTGCACCATGACAATGCAAGCTCATACATATAGGCCCAAACCAAAATGTGGAATTGATGGGTCATTCGGATTGATTCGTAATGACTTCTTTCTATTACCGCACACCAAAATATTGGCCAAAAGTTTTCATCGCCAGGAGATACTGTAAAAGCGTTCATGAAACATTCTTCCGATATGCCTTAATCGTAGTGAACAATGTATTTTGACAATTTGTTGAAGAGCGGGTAAAGGGTAGAATCATTCTGAAGATTATAAAAAAAATTTTTGGTCTGATCCCTTACAGCAAGAATCTACTAATTTTTACTATTTTTGTCGATATCATAAAGGAAAATTTGTTATCGTAGTAAAAAGTAGTAGATTCTTACAGTACGGGAACAGACCTATTATTTCATTCTAAGACCAGAAATAGTAATAGAAGCCCTCGTTGGAATATAATACATATTTTCTATTGATAGAAGACTACTTTTCATTAGGTTGAAGACATATTAGGTTGGGGAAAAAGAAATCCATTAGGCCGGTCGTCGAAAATGTCGATAAAATCGCCCAGGAGCTAAAAATCGACCATAAAATTTTTAAACCATTTATACAAAGCTGAATTCAAAAAGAAGCTCGATTTTTGGGTGCCACACCAATTAACAGAAAAAATAGAATGGATAGAATTTCCATCTGCGAAGCCTTGGCCAAACGGAATGAGATAGACCCATTTCTCAATCGGATGGTGACTGCAGATGAGAAATGGATCGATAACCGTGTGCGAAAACGATCGTCAAAGAGCGTAGAAGCACCTCAAACGGTGGCCAAACGAGGACTAACGGGCAGGAAGGTTCTGCTACGCATTTGGTGGAACTGCAAGGGGATCATTTATTATTTGGTGCTTCCATATGACCATATGCTAGATTCTGATATCTACTGTCAAGAACTGGTTTTGAAGATAGCAATTGACCAGAAACGGCCAGAATTGGCCAATAGGAGAGGTGTCGTGTTCCACCAGGGCAACGCAAGACTATACACATCTACAGTGACTCGTCAGAAACTTCGGGAGCTTGATTGGGAAATGTTATTGCATCCGCCATACAGCACGGACCTGGCACCAAACGATTATCATCTGTTTGTTGCATTGCAAAATTTCTTTGATGATAAAAAATTGGTATCTGGGGAGGATTGTGAAAATCGACAAATAGAGTTTTTTTTGCAAATAGAGAGTAGGTCTTCTATGAGAGGGGCATTTTGAAGTTAACTTTAAAATGGTAACAACCCATACAACAAAACGGTTCATATTTGTCCCAACTCGGACATTCCGAAGTATGTTAAAAATAGTCCTATAGAACATATACAATAATGGATTTATTTTCCCCAACCTAATATTTTGTATGGGTAGTAGATATATATTTCCACGTATGGAGTTTCTCCCTCCCCTCTTCACCTATCCTCTTAGAAGGCCCATATGGACCAATCTTATACCTTACCAATCAATACTTATCTTAAGAATTCATCAACATTCTCTCGATTTCCGTAATATTTGGTCCAATTTTGTTGAATGACACCGCCGGATGGGAATGGAGAAGCTTTCAGCAAATTTACTTGTTGACGTAACCAATTTGCAGGAAAGGGGCCTTATCAGTCTAGATGATTTTGCAAAGCAATTCCGGATAATATTCATAAGTCTACTGTGTAATGACGTTTGTGGAATGCCCAATGTCCAAGTAAAAATTGAGCTACAACATCAATAATCTCAGTTGCTCTTGGGTGATGTATTATACCCTCCATCATATGGTTACAAAAGAGTATATGGGAAATTACAAAATTCTTTTAAAATTTCATTAAAAAAATTTTGAAAAATTTTTTTGCGAGCACATTTATGATTTTTGGTACATAGGTTAAGAAAAATATGCTGATTCGAAATCTGTTCGCGTTCACAAATTCGGATGCTGCGCACAAAAGTTATAGCGGTTTTAAATCTTGTATTTCAAATATAAATTAAATGGATTCCTATTCGTTGTAATTCGCGAATTTCTTCACAAATGCTTAAACACCATTGTTTTCTTTGCATACTAGTCAAATCACACTGAAATACGGTTTAATAGTCGCGAAAAAACAAATAGAAACATGAAGATATCGGAAAATTAAAATAATTAAATTTTGAATTAAAACAATTTTTTTTTTTAATTTTCGATTTTTTTAGTATGGTTAAGAGGATACGGTTTTGCCTTAATCTTCTAAAATATACGACGCTTTCTTCTGCAAATTCTTTTAGATGGTTGTTAAATATCGGTAGATTCATCTGATACGAGTTTCGACGTCATTAATGGCCAAATATATTGCACTTACAATACATAAAAATTATCAATATTGAAAAGCTTGCAATTCGCGAATTAGTTGAAATCAGTTGATGCGCATGCGATTTTCGTATAAACCGAATCAATGTCTTTCAATAATTATGAATTTTTCGATGTTTAATATAGCGGTCAAAGTGTGCCACTCGATACACTTTACTATGCAAAAACGCTAAAAATGGCTAAAAATCACGCAACGTGCATACGATTTTTATGCGCATCCGATTTCAGTAATCTCCTATGAAAATACACAAAAGGACACCTATTTTAAAAAGATCGGTTAAGAACCGCGGATGTGCCTCCACAATCAATTTTGGATAAAGTACGCATATTAATCGCGTATCGATGAATTTTTGACCTATTTCCACACAGATTCGCGAATTTGACAATACAAGCATAAATGCATGTAAAATTAATTCGAAGAAAACCGCGATTATTTACGCGAATTTGTCAAAATAAGTTTTTGCAGTTTTTCCCACATTCAAGGTACCTGTATCCGCCGTTTTATTGGGCGGAATTGAACATGAATGGGCTCATTAGATCCGGCACGTAAAAAAACCAAAATCACGCGGGGTTCCACGGAATTTGAATGGAGTTTGATAATTTTAGACTCAAAAAATATGTTTTTTATAAAAATTTACGCACCAAATTTTCTTTTTTGGAACCCAATTGCAAATAAGCTACAGTGAGCACATTCATGAGATATACACTAAACGAAGCAGAATCACGAGTTCTACAATCCTATAATTAGTTTATTCTATTATCTGGATGCGCATCCTAATTATAAGAAAAATTAAAAAAACACGGAAAATCCGGCTTCAAAATGTCAGCATCCATTTTGGGTGGATGCAGTGATTACATCGAAAAATCATACATTAGAACCATATTGTCCATGGGGTATTCTGCAACTTAGTCACTGATCACATGTGCGTGCGTTGTGTAGTTTAGCCACAAATCAGGAAGGAACACAAAAAAACTCGTTGGCTTCAACACATTTTCACCCATTTTTTTACATTACCACCATCACTTATTATTTATTACCAATATTTTAAGATTTTGACAAGAACACTTCATTTTATAGAATTGAATTTTAATTATATGCAATATGTTCATATTTCGCGAGTTATAACCTTGCAAACCCCAGCTTCAAGGAATTTAAAAGATTTTTGTAATTTCCCATATACATTTTGATATAACAAATATTGACCTGAGTGAAATTCCCTATATAGATCCTTTGGAGTACAGATTTGGAATCATTTTAGACACTTTTGAGTCCATTTCATAATCTGCGTCCGTATGACTGACTGGCGCGCACGTTAACTCTCGAAGTGAGTAACCACATTTTAATATTTGTCTCAAACTTAAAACAAGTTCGAAGGCAGGGAATATGGGTCCACTACTTCTGATACTTCTTCCACCAAATAGTTAAAGTTTTTTTCGACAAATAAATTAATACCATCTTGCATGTTCGATAAAGTATCCGATCCAAAGCCTAAATGTTTACCTAACCCTAATATTCAAATATGAGGTCTATCGGATCCTTAGTTCGGGTTACTTCGCAACACAAAATGTTTATATTTTTAAAATTTGTAAGTCTGCTATCAAAACCATTTAAAAATTGACCCGAACTTTTCACGTAATATAACGTTTACTTTTCATTGTAACATAATTGCTAAGATTCTCAACAAGATAAATTAAAAGAAATTAAGATAAAAATGCTCCTGACAGACAATGTTCATATTGTGACAGAAATCGTTCGAACTTTTTAATTTTTAATGTGTGGAGAGTATAAAAAGTTCGTTCCCGGCCTTAACGAACTTAAGGACGTTATTATTTGACTAATGTGTAGTATAATTTTTTCTCCTACTGTGCAGCTGTGTAATACGTTTTACTATTTAATTATTTCCGACTATGTCCATCTGAAGCCCAGTGCCTCCCAGTATTGAGTCAGATTTGTTTTGTGATTGCTGTAAATCTGCTATGCTGATGATAATACACATCTCATCTTCGTAATATTATTCCTAAATTTTGGAATTAGTTTAAAAATGGGATCCATCGGTCCACCACATTCTGGTGCATCTACAACAAATTTTCAATAATTTTAAGTCATATAATAATGGAATGGAGTACCCGATTTGATCCAAACTTGCCACATAGTAATAGTATTACTAAAACTATATGTAGTGCGAATATAGAGCCCATCGGCATACATCTTCTAGTATCTACCCCAAAAAGGACAATTATGGTTGAAAAATGCTTTAATTTAGTAACCACTTATGTAGCTGATTTAAATAACCGAAATACCGGTTCATTCAAAATATCACCACTTGTTGATTAGTAGGACGCCTACCTCCTTCTACAGTTATAATAAATATCCGTATTTTTACGTTGAGAATAAATTGTCTCCTTTCCTGTGCAAAAGAGAAGAACACATTTTCCCAAACCAAAAAAAAAAAATGTTAGTTTTACCATAAGGCTATTCACTTGTTCATTCAAGCCAACAACTTCATGGAAACAATAAATGTTGTCAAGCTTAACCTACTTAAAATACAAAAACACAACGATTTCTTTCAGTGCTCAAGCTTGGCCGTTCATCATAAACATACATACAGCGTAATATATGTTAAGGTGGTTTAGTGATGACAGTTTTTTTTATTTCAATGGGGTGTTGATACTTCTTTCCTTGTCTGGCTGCGTGTATGTTTTATTTTATAGATTTGTAAATACATACATTCATCCAGCTATATATTGCCAATAAAAAACCCCTCCAAGGTGGCTATGGGGTAACCGTGTTAGTTAGACTAAATCACAGTTACCTGATATCTAGTTGAGTCGCCGCTGTACTTAAACCATTTCCATATTTGTCTCCCTCGATGCATGACTGTCTGTGTGTCTGTACTATGTACCTTCATTATCTGCACAAATATGATGGATATGTAGCGAGGTTTTGCATAGACATACATACATTTATTTTCTACTCTCAGTCAGCCGCTAAGCTGTTGACCAGTCAGTTAGTTGGTCAGTCATTCATTACCTTCGTTTAGACATATTTGCTCTAATGCAAACAATTGTCATCCATCTGAATTTACCGCAAAATTTCCTTGATGAGAAACGAGTGAACACACACACGAGAAACATTCACGCAACTGTAGAGTTTCAGATTTCACATAGTCTCCAGATTGGTCAACATAAATCATGCTCTTATGTGTATTGGGGTGGCTATAGTACACCTTCGTTAAGCGTCCGCTAAGCAGATTTGTTTTTTTTTCATGTTTTTTGTCGTGCCGAGTAGTGAAAGGGATAGCATTGTAATATATTGGGTTTCTATTTTAAATCTGCGTGTAATATATGCATACGAGTACATATGTATATACACACAGTGGTCGGCATGGGATCAACCCCATGTTCGATATGGTGAAGGTTTTATCAACATTTTCCAACCAAAGTAACTGTAATTTGGAATTCTAGGGTCATGGAGGGTTAACAAATATTTGCAGTTAATTTTCCGTGTAGGTGCATATTTTTAAATATCCCAAATATTAGGTATTTTGACTATTCTCGGCACATATTGTATTGACAAACCATTTACTGTATTTTAAGGGTCCCACACGATTTTTCCAACCAAGCTATATGTACTTACTTACTTAGCTGTCTTGTGACAGACCTTTCATTCCATAAGGCAAGCTTAAAATATTTCGTGGCGCGTCGGACTTTTGCGGAATGCTTGCAATTTGAAAGGCCCTGTTCGGCAATGTTGTCTTCCATTTGATCTTTCCATCTAATTCGTGGCATTCCTCTTTTGCGTGAACCATCAGCTGGTTCGCTTTTATGTGCCTTTTGAGCTATTCTCACAACATGACCTAGCCATCGTAGTCGCTAAAGTTCGATATGTCTGACAATGACGATGTCAGAGAACAGCTGGTACAACTCATGGTTCATTCGACGGCGACATTCGCCGGCAACGCAGATCGGCCCATAGATCTTTCGGAGAATTTTTTTCTCAAACACTCCAAGAACAACCCATGCTTCAGATCCATATAACAGCACGGGTAGTATCAGCGTCTTGTAGCGTGTGAGTTTGGTCTGGCAAGAGGTGGCCATGTTTCTAAACTGCTTACCTAGACCATAGTAGCATCTGTTGGTCAACACTATCCTTCTCCGAATTTCAAAAGTGTTGTCATTAGTTTTATTTATGGTGGTACCAAGGTATATAAAATATTTGACTACCTCGAAGCTGTAGTTCTCAAGTTCCACAGTTGTTCCGAGTCTACTGCACGTCTTGCGCGTTGATATCATCAGCTTGGTCTACTCGCCGTTTTGTTCAAAGTTGGATGTTACCGCTCTCAATGATCGACCCATTATATCGATGTCATCGGCGTTGGCGAGTAACATGTGCTGTTTGGTGTCCGGATGCCATTTCTGTTTACCTTTGCCTCTCGTATGACCTTTTCCAGCAGGATGTTAAAAATGTCACTTTATCTGAATCGGTATTAAAGGGCTCCGAGAGGTTCTTTCTGACTTTAACAGCTGATTTTGTTCCAGTTAAAATTATCCTGCATAATACAGACATGGCATTAAACTCCTCTGAAACCTGTCGAATGCGGTTTTATAGTCGACGAATAGGTGGAATGTGTCGATGTGTTTTTCGAGGCTCGAGGTTTTTCAGGATTTGGCGCAGAGTGAAAATCTGGTCAATGGTGGATTTACCAGGTCTGAAGCCGCACTGGTATGGTTCAATAATGTCATTGACCACATCACACTGGATAGCACTGTATATGCGATGGGAAGGAGATTCATTCCTCTATAGTTGCCACATATCATCTTGTCTCCTTTTTTATCATATATTATTGGTTCTGGTGTATGCTCTTCACTTCTACTATGTGATACTAGAAGCTTTTTAAAATGTTCCTTCCAGATCTTCAACACGCTGTCTGTATCTGTTCCAGGGTTCCTTCTTTATCTCTACCGGAGCCTGCTCCAAAGCCTTCGGGTTGGTGTTTTCCTGGAAGGTAATTCTATATATATATATATATATATATATATAAAAGACTTGGTTCTTCTACGTTTTTGTAGAAGACATGCGATCTCATACAGGTATAAAATGTACAAGTGTTTCTATATATGTAGGTTTTTGATCTTTAATCTATAGAAGACTACACACTGAAGTATTCGGTGATTATCTATGAGAGTCTTCTGCCACCTTCTATTCGTAGAAGTCCACTGAGGTGTTCCATATATGGGAGACTTCCATTATAGTTTGGGTCCTATGTTTTTTAAAGACTTTGTCGCCTTTTCTCCCACTGTGCATCGTTGTAATATAATTTACTATTACATTATTTATGACGATGTCCATCTGAAGCCCAGTGCCTCCCAGTATTGAGTCAGATTTGTTTTGTGATTGCTGTAAATCTGCTATGCTGATGATATTACACATCTCTTTTTCGTCTTCGTCTACTTTAATGGAATTGTACGCTTGAAAGGAGGGGGATGTCTTGTGCATTGCCTTCACGCCTATCTTAATCTGCTCATATAACATTAACAATACAAATAGACATTTGAATATTATATATGTGTGTGTGTGGTCAGTTGTAGGCCAACTCATTGAATGGGTTATTACAGTGTAACTAAACATTTTTTGTTAAGGGGATAATTTGAAGTCTACGGGTACTGGGAAAATGTTTTTAACATTGGGCTGGATAATAATATGATTGGTATACATCGGCTTCCGTTTTTTGGACTAGGATTTGCAGAGGTGGTCTTATTACGGCCAACTTCTTCCGATATCTCAAAGGTTCAAAATTTTGATGAAAATATTTTTTATAAAGTTGATAGAGATAATCGGATTATGTTCAATCTATATACACTAGGGTTATGACTTGTTTACATCCTCATAAGCTTTAGAAACATATTCAGAATATACACATTGTTAATGGAGAGAATGAATCTTGAATATCTTTGATCTCACGCTCACATCACTGGTTACTTCGGGAAATGTTGATTCGAGATTTTTCTTTTTAGCAATGAGTACTGCCCATGAGTATGACCAACCTGTTCCACGATTCAGAAATCAGAATAAAAAATTTGGAATGGCACGAGAGTTCCGGCGTTTATTACACAAGTTTGAAATCTGCTTGAACTTTACCTCTTCTCAGTGAAATGGCGAAGACACATGCGAAGTGGAAGTAAAAACTTCGTCATATCTCAATCCGCCTTTTTCCTTATCTCAGTTTTGCCATTTCTGAAGCCTGCTTTCAATTGAATATAACCCAAACAGTTGGAAACGGAAAAGCACAGGGTTTTGAAATTTTGCATCTTCATTGCTACTACTCCGAGGATTTTTGGCAGGTTAGCCCCATATATTCGTCCCTCCAATATATTAATATTATATTAGGTTGAGGAAAAATAAAACCATTTTTTATATGAACTATAGGACTTTAAAATGCTTTGGAGTATACGATTTGGCCAAATATGCACCATTTCGACAGTGGACCAAAACACGAAACGTGCCTGAGCTGTTTAGACATGTGTTTCCGAAAATATAATAGCAAAAAAAAAATCACCCTTCACACGGTGCATGGCTCAACATCTTCTTCGTAGAAAATGGTGAATATATGAATATATGAAAATATGAATATATAAAGTTAACTTCATAATGCTTCTCTTATAGAAATCCTGCTCCATATTTGAAAAAAAAACTCTAGTAGTCGATTTTCACAGTCCTCCCTAGATACCAATTTTTTTATCATTAAAGAAATTTTACAATGAAAGAAAAATATGATAATCGCTTGGTACCAAGTCCAGACTGTATGGTGGATGAATTAAAACTTCCCAACCAAGCCCCCAAAGTTTCTGGCGAGTCACTGAAGATTTGTGTGGCCTAGCGGTGTCCTGTTGGAACACGACATCTATCCTGTAGGCCAATTCTGGTCAATTGTTATCTTCAAACGGTCCAGTTGTTAACAGTAGAAGCCAGAATTTAGCGTTTGGCCATAACAAAGTAACTCATAATAAATAAACCCCTTCTAGTCCCACCAAATGCATAGGACAACCTTTCTGGCCGTTGGTCCTGGTTTGGCCACCGTTTGAGGTGCTTCACCGCTCTTTGACCACGATGGTTTTCGCACAGGGTTGTCGTATGTTATCCATTTCTCATCTCCAGTGACCATCCGTTTAAGAAATGAGTCTATCTCATTCCGTTTGGCCAATGCTTCGCAGATGGAAATTCGATCCATCCAATTTTTTCTGTTAAGGCGACCCCCCCCCCCCCATTCTCGGGGTCAAAAATTTTGTTGATATAATTCGAATCTACACTGATTAAAGAATGTCTCTACAAAATTTCAAGTGAAAATCTCAAGAACTCTTGAAGATATAGCCGATTTATTGTGTCAGCATCAAGTGACGGCTGAAGGGCTTCTCAAACTTTAAACGCGTTTTTCTCTAATACTTTTTTTGCGAATGGCTGGCACGATAACTCAAAAACTAATAATCCAATCGGTTCCAAATTTTGCAACGTTTCTCTGGGAGTGTATAGCTCTCGTATGAATCGGTGAAGATCTTCCTTATTTTTTAACTTGTTTTTTGGTAAAAAATCGGCGATTTTCCAAAAATATTTTTTTAAAGGTCCACCATTTTGTTAATTTTTGAGCGATGTCAATAATCCTAGTTCATACGAGAGCCAGACATGTACTCTTTCTAACACCGTTGGAATTTTCGGATTCCGATGTTCCAGTGAGGAGTTATCATGCCCGCCATCAAAAATAAGGACTTTTCTTTAATTACAAAAAACAACAACAAAACAATAACAAACATTTTTTGTAAATTATTTTTCTTCTCTTTTAAATCTTCAATTATATATGGGCAAAGTTACAAATCTTAACAAGCATTTACCAGCCCATTGAAAATCTTGAAAAATTACAATCGAGAATGGGGGGGGTCCCTTAATTCGTTTGGCACCCAAACATTGAGCTCCTTTTTGAATCCAGCTTTGTGAAAATGGTTTAAAACAGTTTTATGTTCGATATTTAGATCCTGGGCGATGTTACGACTACTAACATGCTGGTCAACTTCGATCATCATTTCTCCGATTTTATCGACATTTTCGACGACCGGCCTAATGGACTTCTTTTTCCCCAAACTAATATTTTAAAGCTTTGGGCAAGTTTTTCAACCTTATTTGGTATTTAGAGTTCACCCTGGGTAGATAATAATCCTAGTAAAAATGGTTTATATTGGTCGGTGTTTTAGGGTAGTCCACAGCGGAAGTCATTTTAATTTGATATTTTGGATTCTGATTGGGTAAAAAATCTACTTACCCGCTATTTTGAGGGTTGTGACCAAAGTAACTGTAATTTCACATTTTGGGGTCTTTGAGACCGGCATGCAGATAATTGTCAATCTAGGGCAAGGTTTGCACATTACCCTCATATAAAAGCTTTAGCAGTATTCTCTGGGTTCGTTTAGGGTAGAACATATTTCTGCGGACAGTTTCCTACGAAGGTCTATATTTGGACATAGCCCCATATAAAATCTTTTTTACGTACTCTTAAGTTATTAGAACCTTTTTCCACCGAAGCAGACAATACCACAGTCATTACATGAATGATTTACTGACAATTTTTTAACATTGGAAAATCAAACTCATAGCGT
The DNA here is from genome assembly GCF_032173495.1 of Musca vetustissima. Classification (NCBI taxonomy): domain Eukaryota; kingdom Metazoa; phylum Arthropoda; class Insecta; order Diptera; family Muscidae; genus Musca; species Musca vetustissima. Next base: position 31,784 of record NW_026882614.1, read on the forward strand.
GAAGCGTTTGGATGGAAATTTGCGATGAAACCAAAAATACTGAAATTTTTAAAAAAAAAAATCCAGAAAAAATAAAAATGCTATAAAATATGCTAGGTGTTAGATCAATTTTTTTGGTGCTCAACAAGTTTAAAAAGTGCTAAATCTAGCACTAAAAGTGCTAGATTTCAAATTATACAAATTATTCGGAAGCTGATAAAAATTATGCAAATGTCTCTTGAAGGTTAATAATTTAATAACCCTTTCCATGCCTATATATAAATGTACACATTTTTACATTTTTAGTAATGAGTATTGCATTTATGCGGTAGTAAATATTATTATTTTTATTGCAATACCTTCGTACCAACCCAGCTCCCTCCTTAGCCCTCTCCGAAGTACGCATGAGTACATTGATTGGCTTCTTCTTCGTTATATTTATTTTTGTTTTCTACTCTTCAAATTTCTTTCTTCGAATGGGAGAATGCTAAATGTACTGTCATCGCAAGTTAGTAACTCTGTTTTAACACTTGGAATTACAAAACTCCACTGAAAGTCATGCCAACGAAACCATAGCTGGCCAAAGGTGGAATGAAGTCGAATGAATTCGGGATGGAGGGTGGTGGGCCAGTAGTGAAGTTACAAGAAAAACAAAAATGAAATAAAAATGGACATATCAGTCAATGGGTTTAGTTTAGTCTTCGATTTCATTTGCTATGGACAACAATTGAAATGTATTGTGTGTGTGTGTTCACTTGCAGACATATCACGTACATACATACCTTTAGTACCACCACCAAGTACTACTTGCATATCATTCAGTAATGGTTCATAATTATGTTTTGTAATGCAATGTAATTCAATGATATGCCCATAATGACTAATGCCATTCGATACCTTCATTCAGTTCGTAAACATTTTTTTTTCTTTTTTTGATTTGTTGGGTCTTATGGGATTTATTTACTTTTTTGTTTCTTGTAAATAATCGTTAGGCCAGCCAATAATCATGCTAATAATAATCATGATGATTTGATTACATTTTATTCCAAATAACTTATCGCCATCAACATTATCGAAATCAAAGAGAAACAAAAATTACTTTCTATTTTTTTCATTTGGTAGTTTTTTCTTTGTGAAAATGTAAATGTAGGAAAATCGAACATTTTCGTTGCAATATTGGGACCAAGTAATTTGCTATATGGGTTTTATACCATTAAACCTTATGGTTAAAAAAGAAAGTATCACCTCGAATTTTTTGCAAAAATTCTACACGACGCTTAATTTGAGATTGACTGTAGAAAAGTATTGCTTCACTTTTTCTCATACCTCAACCACAAATGTTTAAAATTTTGTTTCAGAACACAGTAATACAAGGGTTACGAAATACATTTCCGGCCACGTATTTTGCCTAAGTGCGGAGGAATAATCATTGGGTGCCAAAAAGGGGATATAAGGCGAATGATACATAAATTCCTTGATACATAAATTCCTTGTGTAAAAGCTCTCATTGCCATGATGCGTCTTCTTTTGTTCATTTTCAAAATTTTCCGAAGACTTCAGACAAACAAATTGTGCAAACATGACTATTTGCTTTAAATATTTTTAAAATTTTGTTGATAATTTTTTGACTTACTGTAATTGAACTCAATCTTTAGAACCACATATTAAAAGGATTACCAAACACTGTTATTAGATATGGCTGTCCTTGTTGGGTCAGATTTTTTCTTTTATCTAGTGCGTATTCAAGCATTTGAGAGCTATTGGGTAGCCATTCCGAGCTACCGACAGTTCTGCGATATTTTTAGCGCCCATGGTCATCCCATGAGTAACAAAGGGACGAACAGATTTTACGCTTATGTTTAGGCATAAGAAAAAAACGCAAATAGAGATAGAATGGAACGTAAGTTCCAGCTTGCATTTCTGAAGTCCTTAACCCTTTCAGTGTTTTTGTCGAACATATTCGACATTTAAAAATTCTCTCTTTCTTTGAGATTTTTCGGTTATCCTATGTACCGTTAACATTGATGTTTTTGTTTTTGCCGAAAAACTGACGAAACTGTCCGAGGGTTAAAATAAAAATTGTTTTTTTTTTCTAAACTCTGTGCCTTTGTATGATTTTAAGTACAAAATTTTAGACTTTTATTCCGACAACAAATTTTTATGACACTTAAAGGGTTAAAACCTGCTTAAGATCTTTCAAAGGAATCATACTCACTGAAGTAGGGGAGGACACGAGTGAGAGATGAAATATCACCATTGCCGAAGCCTGCTTCCATTTGGTGATTTTGTTGATTAACTGAGCACATCATTCATGACAAAGTGAGGAACGCGATCCAGAACATGATGCTGGCAACTGATGAATTTGGGTGTTTGGTTAACTCCCTCTACGAACATTTGCCACAGTATTCATCCTTGTTTGTATCGGCAACAATAATCACTATTGATCCTTCATAGAGGTTAAACTCTACTAACACCTTCTGGAATGATTAACAAGACTTCCTGCAACCGAGCAGCTTCCTTGTAAAAAAAAATTTGTGGATACCCGAAAGGCAAAGCTGTGACCCTAGCGTCTTGCAATGCCTGTTGGGTTATATCGATTCTTCATTGTCATCCTCCAAAGGATTATATGTACTGCTGTGCGATGATTCTCGTCTGTATTTTCGGAACAATCAGGCATCGCAGCTCAGCAAATGTGGTTACAGTTGCTTCCATTGTCCTCCTTTGTTTTGACAGGTGGATGAATGAAAAATGAAATTCGTCGCTGAACACAAATTTTCAATAAAAAAGTGAAAGGCCAAAGTAAAAATTTTCGACAGTGGACCAAAACACGAAACGTGCCTGAGCTGTTTAGGCCTGTGTTTCCGAAAATATAATAGCAAAAAAATCTCCCTTCACATGGTGCATGGCTCAACATCTCCTTCGTAGAAAATGGTGAATATATGCCCAAGGTTTGATGTGGAGGTGAAGGTTTCGCCCGGACAATATATTTGTAGGTATATATCTATATATAAAAGCCTCCACTTATTTTAATATTCTGAGTTCCCATTTCATGTTGGAGATCGGTCGAACTTAAAGTAGTTTGAACTTTTCATACCCTTCACCATAGTATGGAGGGTATATTAGTTTCGTTTTTTCGTTTGTAACTCATATATAATCATTTCCGACCCTATAAAGTATATATATATATATATATATTCTTGGTCAGCGTAAAATGACGATTTAAGCATGTCCGTTTGTTGTAATCACCCTAGCGTATAAACGAATTGAGATAGGTCTTTTTTGTCTGCAGCCAGTTCAAGTTTGAAGATGGGCTATATCGGTCCACGTTTACGCATAGCCCCCAATTTTTGATATTTTGGGGTTCTTGAGCGCATTTTTCAACAGAATTCGCTAAAATTTGGCACATTGGGTTTTTATTGGGTATCAAATATATCCACTAGAAATTATAAATACCGGTCTACTATTTCTGGTAGCCCCCATATAACGGTACCTCAATTTTCGGTATTTTGGGGTTCTGAGGGCGTTTTTCAACCGACTTTTTTATAATTTTTTTGTCGCACATGGTAACAAATCTCTCTAGCAAAAATTATTAATATCGGCCCCCTTTTAGGAGTAGTTCCCATATAACCCCCCTTTTTATGTTAAAATACTTAGCTGATTAGTTCCGTGTGTTGGGGTTGTCCCCATATAGGAGTATTCTACATTAGTATATGGGATAGTCGTTACTCGAAATGGTCAGTTTTTACCCTACAAAGTATGGAATTCGTAGACGTTTTAGCCATCGGTTGTAATCATTCCCCTTTCTAAGGATATCGTATTAAAAAAACTCGAACCTGACGATAATGAAATATATCTGCCAGCATTGAGGCATCTCCCCCATATAATTATACCTCCTGAAGGAAAGAATTGAGATACAAAACTAAAATATTGGGTTCGAGATTGACTTCGGTCATTACTCAGGCATAGCCCTCATATAATGATAACCCTAAATATACGCCAATTCCTACACTAAGTAATTTATATTGGTCCCCCTTTAGGCACAGCCTCATATAACTTTATATTCTAAATTACAGTAGTTTGAGGATTTAATGCTCTACCATGCGTTATCCGTATCAGTCCACTTTTTGTGATTTTCATTGCAAGTATCTTACAGTATACCTATGGTGGAGGGTATCCAAAGTTTGGTCCGGCCGAACTTATTTGTTTAAGATTAATAACATATTAATAGACCTTTCTACAATCTCCAGACTTCATATAAATTTCCCAAAACCCTTTATTTAAGGGAACCCCCCCATTCTCAATTTTTTATTTAAGATTTTAAATGGGCTGCTAAATGAATATCAATGCTTTTTAAGGTTTGTAACTTTGCACATATATATATTTGAAGATTTAAAAAGGAAGAAAAATAATTTACAAAAAAATTTTGTTGTTGTCTTGTTGTTGTTTTTTGTGCTTAAAGAAAAGTCCTTATTTTTGATGGCGGGCCTGATAACTCCTCACTGGAACATCGGAATCCGAAAATTCCAACGGTGTTAGAAAGAGTACATGTCTGGCTCTCGTATGAACTAGGATTATTGACTTCGCTCTAAAATTAACAAAATGGCGGACCTTTGAAAAAATATTTTTGGAAAATCGCAGATTTTTGACCAAAACTCGGGTTAAAAAATAAGGAAGATCTACACCGATTGGCTTTATCCTAGTTCATACAATAGCTATACACTCACAGAGAAACGTGTTAAAATCGATTGGAATCGATTGGGTTATTAGTTTTTGAGTTATCGTGCCCGCCATGCGCAAAAGAGAAAAACGCGTTTAAAGTTTGAGAAGCCCTTTAGCCGTCACTTGATGCTGACACAATAAATCGGCTATATCGTCAAAAGTTCTTAAGATTTTCACTTGCAATTTTGTAGGAACATTCTTGAATTAGTGTAGATTCGAATTAAATCAAAAAAATTTTTGAACCCCGAGAATGGGGGGGGGTCCCCTTAAATATTGTAGATAATTACATACTTAACCAAAAATATGACATCATAAAAATAATAATTTCGTTTTTGTAAAATTCCTTCACGTCTTTCGCAAGAGAATTTTATGTAAATTTTGTTTTTATCACTCCCAACAATTAAATCCCATATAAAAGGTAAACATTTAAACAATTATGAATATCTAAGTAATTAAAATTTGAAAAAAAATATCATAACATTTAGACAACAATTTCAGGTTTAATAGAAGTTTCTATAGAATGGCGGCATAACCATAAAGACCAAACACAATTAAGTATTCGAGCTGAATAAATACCCATTCTCCCGCTAAAGCATTGGTTACAGTGGTTACAAAATTGACATTTTGCAGCACTTAGTTTGTAATTCCTCTACAATTGGTCGCTCAATATTTGTAAAACTCCGTTTAATTTAATATTCGCAAAAGATATACAACATGCAAACAATATCTTACCACTGTGTCATAACAACAATTATGATGATTAGATTTTGTCCGCCGCAAATTTATGTATATGGACAAAGAAATAACAATATACCGCAATTCTTTTATTTCTAAGAATAAAATAGAAAAAAAATTAACAAATGTTTGAATTTGTCAACAATGAAAAAACATTTTGATTTGTTGTTTTGATTTATTTTTATATTTACATTTGATTTTGCGAACTACTCGCTACTATAAACGCCAATAAGAAACAGCCGCAAGCACACAATATACTTGGAATTTTACAAAAAAGTGAATGGCGCCGGTATTTTCTTTCCTCCTCATAAACCCAATGAATGAACCAAGTCGTCTCTAAAGCAAAACAATAGCAAATTATTCATATTAATTTCCGTTTTGCTTTCCCAACATGAGGGAGAGACAGACACTCCCCTTACACACGTGCAACGTGTTTGGAGGTTTGACGAATTCGGCATTTCTCTATTTAGAAATTATATTACGCCTTTTTTGATTTTCTTTACTTTACAATTGGGATTTAATTTTTAAATCACTTGGGTTGGGGTTATTTATCATTAACATAATATAATACAATTATTTATATACTTAAATACAATTATAGTTTATATAAAATTAATTATTTTAATTTTATTTTAATTCTTGTTTCTTTTCAGGTAATTTTTGTATTCTATTTTATACGCTGTATGATAAGTGAGTTCTATTGAAAATGTATAACCCTGTAGATTATACGTTTTGGGGATTTAAAAATAAGCGTAAACAAAACATATATATATAATTTATTATAAAATGTGAACGTTGACATTATGTGTAAAACGTTACATTATTTCCAGCATTGATTCTGTTGAGATAATTTTCGACATAACTTTTTTAAGTGCTCAAGAAGTCTAATGGGGATAAATTGCTATGGCCACAACGAGAAATTACACGACCAGGAAAGGTGTATAGTGGAACAACGGGTCAACTATTTGGATTCGATCTAGGTTAGGAATAAATATTACGATGTGCAAAGTTTGGATGAAATTTTGATATTCCGTTCGTTTTATATAAATTTTACAAAGTTTCAAAATGTTGACCCTTGTGGAGGAGGTAATAAAAGGAGAGGACCGATATGCTACGTCTCCCGACAATATTAGACATGATTAAAATATTTGGTTGATCAAAGCTTTGTGTGAATCGCATAATTTTGACCATTTTTTGTGTGGGGTACGAGAAAGAGTGAGCCGATTTCCCCATCATCGAACTCAAATAGTGTATGAAAAAAATGTAACGATATGCATAGTTTGGAGCAAATCGAACAACCCATTAGCCTAATATTGGATTTATAAATATTGAAAATTACCCTTTGCAATGTTTGGTTCAACGGACGGATTATCCGTTCGCATGATATTACGAAATTTACGAGCAAAATTTTGACCATCCCCATCGTCGAACTTAAACTAAGTTTGAAAGAAATATTAGGAAGAGCAACGTTTGGATGAAACGTGTTACTACATTCGGGGATTATCGAGCACACAAGCCAGTCAGACAGACAGATGGTCATTTAAAAATCGATTACAAATTGTCTGAAGCGGATTTGGCCCAAAGAAACATGGGGTCTTAGACCAATATTTCATTAGGAACATTTTTGCCGTAACAAAGTGTATATACCCTCCGTAGCCGCAAGGCTATTGGACCCAAACTTCGGGTCAGCTCCCATATAACGGTACCCACGATCAGGATCGTATACACGATTTCATATTCAGTTGACAACAAAAATGAACTCTAAAAAAATCATTTCGATGGAGGGGTTGAACTTCCTGGGTCCCCTTCTGGCTACATCGGTGCCAGAAATTTCAAGCATTTTGGACACGTTTTCACAATATGCAGCCCTCCTTACCTAAAATTATTTATTTTGACACAACATTCGGTATAGCCCCCATATACCGGTACCCCAATATTCGATATTTTGAGGACTTTCAGTCGAATTGGCTGTAAGTATAAAATTTGGATACGTTTTGGGTGTAAAATCTCTCAACCAAAAATTATCAATATCCGTTCCCGTTTTTTTTGTATAGTCTCCATATAACAGTAACTCCATATTCGGTAATTTAAGGATTAAAGACATTTTTTTACGCGTCATTTTTGTAGCATAACCTAAGACTTTCTAGTTTGGTATGTGGTTTTCTCCTGGAAGATTCGATCGGTTTTAGGCATTTTGAATGCTCTCCTCATGGTGAACGATGTTTTTACGTGTTAATTGTTAGCGACTATTTAAAGACTATTTAAAGTGCCTGTGCGGTAGATTTTTTTTAATTTCTTAGTTTTTCAAATTAGGAATTACATTTCAATTTTCAAAATAATATAATTAAATTGTTGTTGTACTTTCTAAGTATGAGAATAATGTTATCGTTGGTCACTGCATTTTATGTTTTGGTTGGTATTTGTTTGTTCATTAACATACGGAAATCAGCGATGCTGAAATTTGTTACAATCATTAACTTCATTCCAACACCTCAGGGAGATGCTATAAATTAATTAAATTCAAAATGTAGAGATGAGTAATAGCCCTCATATACAGATATGACGTCATGTCACGAAGTTGCACTTACATGGGAAAACACATGGGAAAAAAACTTTAAGTGGGGTAGGTTAATCTAACAACTTGCAATGTTCGACGGAGAGGTTCATAATGTTATACGGTTAAAAATGTATACAAAATTCTCTATAGGAAATTGTTACTATATCCATCCTCGAGCTCTCTATATATTGTATCAGAATTTTTAATTAAAAAAAATATGTTCCATAAAAGTCACCAACAAAAAGGGCGATCACAACATTTGTTCCAACATTTTGAATTTGATATCTTTTTTTTGACCCGCCATTTTTATTGCTATTTGTTTTTTTATATTTTTTTGCGCCACAAATGTCTATGGATTATTTTTTTATAGTTTTATAGGTTTTTGATCTGACCATTTTTTATACTGTTTGAGTTTTAGTTTACCCCACCCACAATCCCTCCAACGTTATGTATTCCAGTAGTGGTGGTGGTGTGTGATGGAACCACTTCTTCTTCTGGTCTATACTACAACATCCTGAGAGATGAGGAGGAATTTTAGCATTTTTTTGGTTGTTTTTTCCATATACAAAGCCGGGACATTTTCCATGTTGTTTTTTTCATTTAAATTGAGATTTGGTATTTTTTGAATATTCTTCAAGTAGTTTGTTGTTGTTGGTGTTTGTAATTGTTATCAAGTTTGTTGTTTTTTAACGAAAGTTTTTAAGTTCATTTGTATGTTATATAATCGTTCTACACAATTGGGGAATGGGGATGTGTAGCAACCCAATGTCAAATTGGAACAACAGACCGCCACATCTACGATGCCATGGGAAGTTCTATTTGTACGAAGAAAATGTGAAAAATGCATCTGTGAATTATTTCGTACAAGGATAACAGTTAAAAATTACACACACAAGAATATGTACATTGAATGAAATGAAAAGTTCAGACTCCTTTGCATGGTGGGTGGATGTTTTTGGGCGTTTGGCTGCTTGCTTGTCCTAGCGCAAACAAGGAAATGCATTTTGTAGTAGCCACCGTATGCCATGCCATTGCAAGCTTTAATATCAAAGCTTTATTGTTGATGTCATCTGTTGCGGAAAGTTTATATACAAGGATGCTGCAAGTTTCTTTAGTGGTGCAAGCTTTATGGCAGGTTATTTAAATGCACAAGCTTTTCTATGAATAGTTTGTGTGCAATATTCAAAGGTAGATAGCTTGTTGGAAAGGGTTTTAAAAGGATATGAATTACTATATATGGCTAAACAAGAAAAAAAACAGAAGAAAGGGATTTTTATAGAATACATATTTTCCATTGGATTCTATGAATTGGTATTCTATGAAATAGAAGACAACGTCAAACAGTAATAATTTATGTATTTAATAATAATTTAATTTAATAATGTATGTTTTTTGGCGGCTGTGGAAATGGCCCTCAGAAGTCAATATGATTTTTCCCAATAATTTCCTTGTATGTAACTCTCATCAGCAATATTCTCAGTTGCTATTTAATGATGTGTATGGTTTTTTTCTTCACATCACTAACTTGTCCCTAACATCTCGAAATTTTCTACTAAGTTCTGTTTTTTTATGGAACTGAAAATGAAAATTAAAATATTTATAATATTTTCAAATTATTATCCATTATTTGAAGACTAACAGACATATATGCAGAAAATTATTACTGCAGATCTATGTCTTGACGTAGGTACACCCCCACCTCCAATTTGCGGCATTTTTGAGGGTTTATCTCAATTGTTGCAGTCGAAAAGGCTTTAATTTGGCATTTGGTGTGTTGGAGGCTGGCATACATCGGCATATGGAAATCACGCACAATTTTCGGGATTTTTAGGCTTCTAGCCGAAAAGGCTGTTGATCAGTTATCCCGCTTAATTTTTATACCCTCCACCATAGTATGGAGGGTAAATTAATTTTGTCATTCCGTTTGTAACTCATCGAAATATTCATTTCCGACCCTATAAAGTATATGTATTCTTGATCAGGGTAAAATTCTAAGACGATCTAGCTTTGTCCGTCCGTCTGTTGTAATCACGCTATCTTCTGATGGAATTGAGATAGGGTGCTGAAATTTTGCATAGGATTGTCTTTTGTCTGTAGGCAGGTCAAGTTCGAAGATGGGATATATCGGTCCACGTTTAGGCATAGCTCCCATATAAGGGTACCCCCCAATTTTCGGTATTTTGGGGTTCTTGACCGTGTTTTTCAACCGAATTCGCTGAAATTTGGTACATTGGGTTCTTATTGTGTACTAAATGTCTCCACAAAAAATTATGAGTATAGGTCCACTTTTTCTGGTAGCCCCCATGTAACGGCACCTTCCAATTTTCAGTATTTTGGGGGTTTTGATCGTATTTTTACATCGAATTGGCTGTAATTTAGTATTTTGAGTTCTTAATAGGTACCAAATTTCTCCACAAAAAATTATGAATATAGGCCAATTTTTTGGGTAGCCCCCATATAAGGGTACCCCCAATATTCGGTATTTTGGGGTTCTTGAGCACGTTTTTCAACCGAATTCGCTGCAATGTGGTATTTTGTAGTGGTATATGGTAAC